>NC_033632.1:4516320-4646694 GCF_001540865.1 Ananas comosus | reverse complement strand
GTAAACTGGGCCGATCCTAATTTAAGTTATATATATATATATTAGTTTATTTTAATTTTTAAGTTTAAATTAAAATTTAAACTTATATATTTAATTTTTAAATTTTAACTCATATTATAATTAAAAAAGTTAAAAAAATAAATTTAATCCGAATAAATATCCATTACGTCCGGATTCAACTTTCAATCTGGCCTAGAAGCCCAGGGGTGATTGGGAGATTCCCATTCTACTCGGGAATCGGAATCGGAATCGGAATGGGACTCCTGCATACCAAACACCCACAAACAGATTTACTCATTCCGATTTTAGGGTGAAAAATAAACAAACCAAACACGCCCTAAATTTCTCCCAATGGTCTTGTGACAAAATTAGAATATAGTAAAAAAAGCGGATTAAGTCCAATAAATTAATTTAGTTAACTAAATATTGATGTATCGCTAATATAAAAATAATATAGTAGTCCTTTGATTGATGACACGATAATTAAAATATCACATCACTTTTATATCAACGACACGTTAATATAAATAAATTAAATTGGGTTGTCGGATTTAATTATAATAATCTACAAAATTTAAATGAGAAGTTCCAGCAAATAAAGGTTTGAAAGCCAAAGTGTCACCAGCCTCATAATTTTGAGGACCGAAAGTGTAATTTAGAATTTAAGTGAGCGAAGCATTTGGACATTTTTATAAAAATAATTCTCTAAAATTTTGTAATTTGCAAAATAATCCTACCAAATTTATATTTGGCAAATTAACCCTCTTTTTGCCATATAGGATTTTTTATTGTTCACCTCATTCCGTCACCTTTTTCATCGGTGAATCATTCACTGCATTCATTAAAACTGTACAAATTATATGAAAAATAGAAAAAATAGAAAAAATGAGTTTGTTAGGATTATACGTGAATTATTAAAATTTTTATTTAGTAGTTAAGATTGTATAGATAAATTATTAAAATTTTCAGATTGTTAAGATTATATGGAATTATAAAGATAGATTATTAAAATTTTTAGATTGTTAAGATTATATATGATTTATTAAAATTTTTATATAGTGGTTAGAATTATATACAGGATATAGAAAGAAACGGTAAATAAACAAAAAGCAGTAAATAATTTACCCCTTTTGTGAGAAATTAGAAAGACGGTGAATCATTTTTATTGTTCGCCGTTTTTACGAAAGCAGTGAATCGTTCACTGTCTTTGAGAAAATTCCAACGTGACTCCTACACGGCAAAAGAAGAGTTAGTTTGCCAAAAAAAAATTTTATAGGTTATTTATCTAATTAGATAATTAGAAAATTTTATAGGGTTATTTTGAAAAAAATAAAAGTCCAAGCATTTTCCTTTCCTTGCACACAAGGAAACATATCGTGAGCACAAAATTACACTGTACCGTACTTGTACCAAATTATTTCCTCAATTACTGGGATTCAAGAATAGATTCGTGAAATTTGTATATACAGAGAAGGGACAAAGATCGAAACATGAAGAAAACATACAATGAAGAATCATGATTATCGCAAATCAAGACCCTCGTCTAGTGCGGTGGAGCTCATCATGACATTTGAATCGATTTGTTTGTCGAATTTTTTCTTTCTTCGTCCTTCAAACTCGTCGAATCCTTCCATCTACAAGAAGATACGCGGCAATTTCGTCAACCAAAGCACAAATATTAAGATAGCATAAGTTTGTGAGCTTGCAAGGATGTGGACTAACTTGCTGAAACCGATCCATCGAAATAGGGTTGTCGTGAAGAGAAATGTTCTGCAGAGATTTGCATTCCTTCAATAAATTCTGAGGAAGCTGCGAATCATAAGATTAAATAAGTATTATGGAATCAAACATATTAGTAACAACAACAACATGGGGCTTCCACATATATATATATATACACCTGAAAATTCATCTAAGTTTTAGATGTCATTTGCCTGGATTCAAATGGTCGCAGAATTGGTAAATTTTAACGGCCAATATAAGGTGAATTTGAGACAACTTGGACAACTAGGTAAATGATGTCGTAAAATAAGTAAAATAACGAAATTCAGTTTTGAGGAAGTTGAAAGAGTCCAAATCGTGTTTCACTGCGTCGATCGTCGATTGGGATGCCCCGTTATCAGAAATGAGAGGGAAACCGTTTACTTCTAAAGTATCCTAGCTTTACCCCTATTTGTAAACTTTGAATTTTTGGATACATTTATCCATCCTAACAAAAATATGGGAGAGAGTTGGTTTTGTGTTTAAAAGAATTTTTTAACGTGGGTCACTTTCATGTAAGGCATTCGTTTGTTAAGTACAAGACTCCAAGAGCACATGTAAGAAATTGAGATTTTGAAGAGCATATATGGAAATTCAGCTTTTGGAATAAAATACAAAAATAATATATGCTTGTAGCTAAAATAGTTAAGTCGTAGTTTCGTGTTGATGCTACAAATTTTCAAGATATGCTAAAAATACTAAAACTGAATAAGAGAAATATTAGATAAATCAAGCTATGAACCATATACCTGGCGAATGTTATTATTGTTCAACAAAAGGGACTTCAGGTGAATGAGATTGCAAATAGATGAAGGCAAATCATCAATAGAATTTCCTGCATTATAGGTTAAGTAAATTAGTAGGTCAATTAAGCAAGTCCAAGAATGGCAAGGTTAAGGTTAAGAAAGAAATAAAAAGAAGTACAATATAAACTATATAAAAGAAAAGAGAAATGTTGCATGGAAACTATTTAATATGGAGGAATAGGATGCGAGTTATTAATATAGCTGTCCTTTTGGTACACACAAGGGTTCTAAAGGCCTCTATAGATCTAAAATCGTTGATCCAATCGACTCAATTGCATTAGACTTGCACTTGCATATACAATGTTCCAGCTTCGTATCAATTAGTATGGGAACAGAATTTTTGAAACTAATTTAGTCGCTAAGGGCTGAATGTAGAAGCACACCCAACAAAAGCCAAACGAATCTTCAAAAAAAAAAACAGAGAGGGAGAGAGAGAGAGACTTCAAAACCAGTATCAATCGCCAGATGTGGACATGTTACTAAGATACTAAGGCAAAAAAGGGGGTGTACCATCAAGCAAATAAGTTTTAACAACACCTATTAATACCATTTGAATCGGTAAAAATGGGCTCAAGTTCGAAAATCTCTTACCCTCTTTAATTTTAATAATCTTATCCTCTATCTTTGGGTTATTCACATATCGTCAAGATTGTTTCAAAGTTTAAATTAACAAAGAGCCTCCTCTTGCCTTGTTCAGTTCAAACAACTCTTGTCCTCTATTTTTGGGCTATTCATGTGCCATGGAGATAGTTTCAAAATTTGAATAAAGAAAGAGTCAAGGAGATCTGGATTAGGGGAGGAAAAAAAAAAAGTTGTTGAGGGTTCAAGTTCACTCTGTGGGCTGCGATTCCTACAATGAATTATCTTAATTCATGGTTTATGCACGACCCTGTATTTCCAATTAGAATACAACATCCACTGGATGGAAAAGATAAAATAACAATGAATATTACTCCAGATAATTGGTACGAAAGCAACAGGTAGTAGTACCATTTGCCTGCAATTCTTCCAAGGAAATGCAGTCACCAATTGACTCTGGAAGGGACTTCAATTTGTTGTTGGAAACATTTAGCAGCAACAACTGTAATCAGATAAGTTATCACTGAAAACAGAGTCCATTGCACATCAAAATCATAAAAGCAACATGCGGACGACCATAAATAAATCAAGTCAAAGGAAAAAAGATCAAAATTAGGAGATTAAATATAGCCACATCACAGTTCTGCCAAAACAAAAGGAAATATGCTCATAATATAGTTTGAATTGGTATTAGGAACTCACACTACGCAAATTTCCAATGGTCTTGGGCAGAGAAATTAAGGAATTCCCAGAGATAGAAAGTCGCTCAAGCCTGGAAAGAGAGCCCACTAAATGGAGAAAATAATATGCTCAGAAAATAATATACTTAGCTACAAAGCATATATGAATACTACAAGGGACGCATATAACCTAGTTAAAACTTAAAACAACATTAATGTGTAAATACGAATTTTCTTCCAAAACTTAATTTTAGTTTTTAACAACAAGGGCAGTTATAATATACGGAAAGAAAATTACATTCATCAGGCAAGACTGACATCCGATTTCCATCAAGAGTGATGGCCTTTAGGTTCCGGAGATTCCCAATGTTAGCTGGCAAGAACTCAAGCAGGTTGCCAGCCAAAACCTGAAAAAGCAGTAAGCATTTATTTCCAGCTAAATTTTTGCCTTTGACAACAAAATGGAGAATGTGAAAAAGAAGACTAAAAATGCAGGAAAATTGTTATTTGTCATATATCGACTGCATAGAAGATAAATTAGATTTTAAGGACTGGAAAGTAATTATCCTCACAAGACGTTGCAGGGTAAGTAGTCTATCAATCTCTGGCGGTATCTCAGCTGCAGGAGGAAAAAAAATGGATTAATTTTAATTGCTCGAGAAGACAGAATCAAGAGAAAAGGAATCATAAAAGAGTAGATAATCCATTTCATCTCATCAAGTTATTGCATTCTCTTGCGTGCACTTCTTTGAATACAAGAATTATGAAAACATTACTTTTCATTTTGGGAGAGTTTGGTTGGGGAAGTTTTGGACTTGGAATGGGAATCAGACCAGTCAAATTCCATTCAAACTCTTTGGTTGGGTGGAACCCCATGCAGATCCTCAATTTGAGGTGGAACAAGAATCTTCTAATCCCTTATCTTAAGTCCGGCCTGGGAGAGGGGCCAAAATCTAGGTGAAATGGGAATAGTCCATTCCTACAACGATTGCATTGTCAACAAAAACCACTAATGCATTGATCATTTGGATTCCAATTGCAATCCCAATTGGGAAACAAACATGTCCCTGATTCTTTTGTCCTTAAAGATTAATGGTAATCATAAATGCCAGTTCTCTATAACATGATTTCATTTATTTATTATATGATCTCATACATGCACATTCTTTTAATATTTCAAGTAAGGAGCTGTGAAGTCAGCATGATGATGTTGCAATCATGCTCATTTCGAAAAAGGATCATAACTGCAAGTCCAATCATCTATTCAGGACTATGACAGTTCTTAATAGCTGGAAGATGTTCCCTATTTAAAAAGAACAGAATGCAATTAAGCAGCAGGTTAATAATATCATCTCATGAATGTTTGCATGTTTCAGAAGAAAGTGTACTGACCAATGGAAAAATAGAAACTGAAAAGATTTACACGCATCTACTAAGTATTGAACCCTATACGAGAGAATAAAAGTTCAAATATGACTATATAAGTAATAAAAAACATTATATATTCTAATGAATTTTCGTGAATACCAATCAAAACATGGAAAAGTAGAAAGAAAATTGAGAACCTTGGCTTACCTATCTTGTTATTTGTCAAATCAAGTGTTCTGACAAATTTATCCACCTGGAAAAGTTCATCTGGTAGTGTCTGTAAAACCAAAGCTTAAATTTGTGAAAATCTAGAACATAAATAGTAAGATAGAAATCGAGATGAAATACGAAAAAGTTCATGGATCCTTTATACAATATCTCAATTCTGAAATATAGTGGTAAGAATTGTGAATCTGCAAAAAGGTCCACCAAAAAAACTAATCATAGTCCCACTCATGCAAACAAGAAACATTTTACTGCTGCTTTCGTCTTCTTTGTTGATAAGTAACTTTTGATTAGTTTAGATTTATTTCTGTCAAGTTTATCTCTTAATATTTTGTTGGTAAGACATAAGAGATAAGTTTAAATCTGGTTCAGTTATTGTTATTAGGATTTTAATTTATGCCTATATATAGACGGCTGTAAATGTGTGGAAAATCATCCACCATAGAAATTTAGTCCAAGAATATTTAATAAAGATTTAGTTTTATACTCCTCTCCTTTCGACAAGTGGTATCAAAGACAAGTTTAAGAAGCCTTACGACGAAGAAAAGATCGTCGGCTTCGTGATCGAGGACGTAGAATGTGTCGGCATCGCGCTTTCCATCGACATCGACATCGACATCGATAGTTGATCATGGCCCTAAACGGGATGATTCAACCACAGCTTCCGAAGTTTATAGGAAAGAACTTCGATTACTGGAGTATCTAGATAAAATGCTTATTTTTATCTCAGGAGTTATGGGATATCGTGAAGGATGGCTTCAAAGATGTCACTGACAGTGAGTTCGAAACGCTTGCTGCTGCAAAGAAGAAAACGCTCAAAGATTATCGAAAGAAAGACAGAAAGGCACTATTCTTTCTGTATCAGGCGGTGGATGAAGCTGTTTTTGAGAGGTTATCGAATGCCAAGACAGCGAAAGAGGCCTGGGACATGCTCAAGAGGAGTTATCGAGGCGCAGATAAAGTAAAAAAGGTACGAATCCAAACTTTTAAAGGTGAGTTTGAATCTTTGTAGATGAATGAAGGTGAATCAATCGACGACTATTTTAGTTGGGTAGTATCCATATCAAATCAAATACGGATGAATGGAGAAGACTGGCCCGATAAATTAATTGTCAAAAAAATTATGAGATCAGTAACTGGCAAATATGATCATGTCGTTTCTTCGATTGAGGCGGCTCAAAAACAGTGGAAGATCCATTAGATGGATGTCAAATTCGCCTTCCTCAACGGCTTTCTCGATGAAGAAGTATATATAGAGCAACCGCCAGGATTTATACAAAACGGTGAAGAAGACAAAATTTACAAATTGAAAAAGGCATTGTACGGCTTGAAGCAAGCTCCGCGAACCTGGTACACACGTATAGATCGATATTTTCAAAAAGCCGAATTTCGTAAGTGCCCTTTTGAACATGCTCTTTACATTAAAAATAATTCTAACGGTGATCTTTTATTTGTTTCCCTCTATGTTGACGATCTTATCTTTACGGGAAATAATTCTTTTATGATTGAAGAATTCAAAAAGAGCATGACTAATGAGTTTGAGATGACTGATATGGGCTATATGGCTTATTATCTGGGCATCGAAGTTTCACAAAAAGATAAAGGTATTTTTATTTCTCAAAAGAAATATGCAGGAGAAATACTTGAAAAGTTTCAGATGGCGAATTGTAAACCGGTCGTTACCCCAGTAGAGATCAGATTAAAGCTCAACAAGAAAGGAGACCGAAAGCTCGTTAATTCTACATACTTCAAACAGTTGGTGGGTAGCCTCTGCTACTTAACCGCAACTAGACCCGACATAGCCTATGGTGTTAAGTTGATCAGCAGATATATAGAAAAGCCGACTCAGATGCATCTACAGGCAGCAAAGCGTATTTTACGCTATATAAAAGGAACGGTCAACTATAGTATTTTTTACGCTTACGGTGGCAAATCCGAACTCATCGGATTCACTGATAGCGATTGGGCCGGCGACGTAGAAGAACGGAAAAGCACATCAGGCAACGTATTTTTTCTTGGAAGCAGCGCATTCACATGGTCATCGAAGAAACAGGATATCGTAGCTCTCTCGACAGCAGAAGACGAATACGTGGCAGCGTCAGCAAGCGCTACACAAGCAATTTGGCTTAGAAGAGTTCTTGAAGAATTTGGTGAAAGTCACAATGCACCTACAAAAATATTTTGTAATAATAGCTCGGCTATAGCAATCGCAAAAAATCCAGTTTTTCATAGAAGGTGTAAACATATTGAAGTCCGTTATCATTATATTCGAGAACTTGTGAAGAAGAACGAGATCGAACTACACTTTTGCAGAAGGGAGAATCAAGCCGCCAATATCTTTACGAAGCCGCTGACATCGGAAAATTTCGTGAAGCTACGAAAGCTACTCGGAATGCGAAAATTTGGGTTAAGGGAGGATGTTGATAAGTAACCTAATATTTTTTATTAGTTTAGATTTATTTCTATCAAGTTTATCTCTTAATATTTTGTTGGTTAGACATAAGAGATAAGTTTAAATCTGGTTCAGTTACTGTTATTAGGATTTTGATTTATGCCTATATATAGACGGCTATAAATGTGTGGAAAATCATCCACCATAGAAATTTAGTCCAAGAATATTTAATAAAGATTTAGTTTTATACTCCTCTCCTTTCGACATTCTTGAATTTTAACAATACCTAACGTGTTTAAAGAATAGCATTGCAAATGGAAATTGATACTTCAGATTTTGTCCTAGCAGTTATGTCGCCATATCAAACGAAAGATAAGCTATAGAGATATACCATTGAAATGATAAAAGCGTGCATGTTCATGCTTTAAGTAATAAGAGCTATTGAATTTCACATCTTACATCATAATTCGGTAGAGCGCGAGTCTATTATGACGAGATTAGAGAGCCTGAAAACCAATGTAAAACTTGCCTTAAGAAAACTATGAAAGCAGATTCCCAATATAATTGGGACTAAAGGCTTAGGCTCTACTCATAAGCAGGTTGATGAAGCACTTAGGTACTACCCTATTCACTTCAGTGGCGACCCATAATACTCCAATGCTAAAAAAACTACGACAGGAACCTCCACCAGATAAGAATGCTCGTTGCAGCGCATTCCCAAACTAGGCCTTATTCGTGTCAAACGGGCCCTTGGGTACAATCCTGCAGCTTTATTGTCTGTTTTCAAGATTTGCCAAAGCCGGTATTTGAGCCAACTAAGGTAGAACAAGCAGCAAATTGATAGCAAATTTCCTTCTTTTTTTTCCGCTTATAATGCCAAGGACAAAAATTTGTCGATTCCCCCCCTTGATGCAGAGTCTTTTCTTGTAAATTATTTGGACCATCAACATTTATTCATCCATTACATGACACACATGTCTTTAGTAGCTTGAAAAGGGGCAAAATGGCTACACTACGAGGGAAAAAAAAAAAATCAATACATAAACCACAAATTCAATCATTTATAAAGCTTCAATCAATACTATACATTAAAAAAGAGGAATTTTTCGGATTCCTCTATGCTAATTCCCATGGTACAACGAATAAACACGCACACCAATCAAACCCTAATCCAGTTAAGAATCTAATTCCTCCAACACTAAAATAGCCCAAAAAAAAAAAATTTCCCCCCATTTTTCGCATCATCATCACAGAGATTTCAATTTTGCAATCGAATTACACTCACAAAGCATCAAATCGCAGCAAATTAAAGGATACATCAAATCAAATCTCAGAATTAATCACCGGAGCATCATCAAAAGAAACCCTAAATTGAGATCGAAATACCTTCAATTTGCCGTCTCGGAGGGCGACGATCCCCGTCGATCGCCACCGAGCGATCCGATTCGCCCTCGAATCGATGCTTTTGCTGCTGCAACAACCCATCCGCGCCGAGCTTTTCGATCGAAAAAAAAATGGTCTCGACGACGAAAGTACGAATTAGATTATTTTTAGAAAGAAAAGAAAAAAGAAAGAAAAAGTATGGGCACCCCCTTAACTATGGAACATTGTGAAAATAGAACCCCCCTCAACTATACTCTCTTTCTTTTTTTTTTCTTTTTTTTTTTTTATTTGGCTAAATTCCATAAAATCCGCATGTCAAAACTCAATTTTTTACTTCCCTCCCTGTAATTTAAAAACCTACACTTTGCCCCCTTGTAAAATAAAAAATATTCACAGAGGGGGTACGGTGTGTAAAATGGCCATTTTGCCCCTCACCATTTTCGTCTCCTCCATTATTTTCCTCAACCACCGTCTCGATCGGCCGTAATTCACACCTCGATCGGCCACGATTTCTCTCCATTTTCTTCTCCACCTGTTCCCCTTCTCCTCCTGCACCCTCGCCGCCCCTCGATTTCGACGACAGTAGGGAGGAAATCGAGGTGGGCGTTGATAAAGAGGTAGGCAAGGGCAACGAGGGCGAAGGCGAGGCGGCGGAGGAGGACGAATGGGATGTGGGCGAGGGCGAGGCAGTGGAGGAGGGCGAGGCGGCGAGGCGGCGAGGCGACGGCAAGGCGGCGAGCCGGAAGGAGGCGAAGCAACAGGGAAGAGGGCAGAAGGATATTTTTGGTATAAAAAAGTATTTTATTACGAAATCCTAACGGATCACTAACGGTAGGGAGTGAAGTGCACATTTTTCATTTCACAAGGCGACAAAGTGTAGGTTTTTAAATGACAGGGGGGAAAAGTAAAAAATCGAATTTTAACAGAAAAGTTTTCTATAATTTAGCCTTTTTTTTTTGGATTAATTTCATACAAATCTCTACAAATATAGTGAATAGTAAATATCCCCCTACAAAGTTCAACTTTTATATGTTGTCCCTACAAAAGTTCTGATGTTTTTAAATATGTCCCTACCATTAAAATCCGTTAGAAAATTTTAATTAACGAAAGGTTAAATGCTTAACTCTAGTTAGTTTTTGACATTTTTGTCCCTCTTATAGTATACTGTTATGACTTTTGGAGAGACATGTTTACGATGGCAAAATTGAAAATATAAATAATTTTCTAATGGTTCTCTAGCAGTAAAAAACCAATGGGACATATTTGAAAAATATTAGAACTTTTATAGAAATAATATATGAAAGATATATGAAAGTTGAACTTGGCCAATTTGCATAAAAAATCCACTTATTTTGGGCTTTTGCAAAACCGGGCCACCTTTTTCGTTTTTGCAGATTCGGTCCACTTTTTTAGCAAACTGACCAAAATACCCTTTTTACTTTTTCTCTTTCCTCTTTCTCTCTCCTCTTCGTTTCTCTCGTTCTTTTTTTTTCTCGCCGGCAGAGCGGAGGCGGAAACGGTCCGTCTCGCCTCTCACCCTCATTCTCTAGCCCTCGCCCTCGCCCTCGCCCTTGCATTCGTCCACGCACCCCCTACGTTCCTCGCCTCCAACCCCGCCAAGGCCGCGCCACGACTTTTTTTTTTTTTTTGGTTTTTTCTTTTCTTTTCTTCTCCGACTCTTCTCCACCGTCTCCGACGACGATGGCTCTCTAGTCCTTCTCGTCCTTCCCCGCCCTTCTCATCTCTCCCTCTCCCTCATTCTCTGCCGCCTCCGACGACGATGCATCTTCGCCTGCGCCGACGTCGACACCGTGGAGGTCACTGCGGCGCTACAGGCTCGGAGCGGGGGTCCTTACCGGTGTCGTCCCCGGCACCGTGGCTGTTGGCAGAGAAGGTGACAAAAAAAAATTATAGAAAAAACAGAAAAAAAAAAGATAAAAAATTATATAAAAAGAAGGATGAACATCAAATTGTATCGTTAACTGCAAAAAAAATTATAAGTTGCACTATTTAATATGTAAACTGCAGCTTTAAGATGAAAACTACACTTTTTAAACGAAAATTACACTCTTTGAAAAATATTTATACTGTTTCTCTTCTTATTACACTCTTTCAGATATAAATTGCATCCATTAAGATGAAAGTTACACTCTTTAAATAAAAGTTGCACTATTTCTCCTCTTGTTGCACCATTTCTCCTCTTGTTACACTATTTTTTATCTTAAACTACACCCTTTTAAGAGATATTTATACTATTTCTCCTCTTGTTGCACCATTTCTGTGTAAATAAGAGGAGAAATAGTGCAACAGAGGAGAAATAGTGCAAGAAGAGAAGAAACTGCACTGTTTTAAGAGATATATATACTGTTTCTCCTCTTGTTGCACCATTTCTGTGTAAACAATAGGAGAAATAGTGCAACGAGAGAAGAAACTGCACTGTTTTAAGAGATATATCTGTTTCTTCTCTTGTTGCACTGTTTCTCTCTTGTTGCACCATTTCTGTGTAAACAATAGGAGAAATAGTGCAACAAGAGGAGAAACAATGCAATAAGAGGAGAAACTGCACCTTTTTAAGAGATATTTATACTGTTTCTCCTCTTGTTGCACTGTTTCTTCTCTTGTTGCACCATTTCTGTGTAAATAAGAGGAGAAATAGTACAATAACAGGAAAAACAGTGCAACAATAGGAGAAACAGTATAAATATCACTTAAAAGGATGCAGTTTAAGATAAAAAATAATATAATTTTCGTTCAAAGAGTATAATTTTTATCTTAAAGCAGAAGTTTACATCTTAAATAGTGCAACTTATAATTTTTTTTGTAATTAACGATGTAATTTCATCTTCATCATTCTTTTTATATAATTTTTTATCTTTATTTTTTTTTTCTGTTTTTTCTATAATTTTTTTGTCACCTTCTCTGCCAACAGCTACGGCGCCGGTGACGACGCTGCTAAGGACCCCCGCTCCGAGGCTGTAACGCCGCAGTGACCTCTACGGTGTCGACGTCGGTGCCGGCGAAGATAAATCGTTGTCGGAGGCGGCAGAAAATGAGGCAGAGGGAGAGATGAGAAGGGCGGGGAAGGGCGAGAGGCGTCGTCATCGGAGACTGTGGAGAAGAGTCGGAGAAGAAAAGAAAAGAAAAAAGCAAAAAAAAAAAAGTCGCGGCGCGGCCTTAACGGGGTCGGAGGCGAGGAAGGTGGGGGTGCATGGACGAAGGCAAGGGCGAGGGCGAGAGCATGAGGGTGAGAGGCGAGACAGACCGTTTCTGCCTCCGCTCCGCCTCCGCTCCGCCTCCGCTCTACCGGCGAGAAAAAAAAAAAAGAACGAGAGAAACGAAGAGGAGAGAGAAAGAGGAAAGAGAAAAAGTAAAAAGGGTATTTTGGTCAGTTTGCTGAAAAAGTGGACCGAATCTGCAAAAACGAAAAAGGTGGCCCGGTTTTGCAAAAGCCCAAAATAAGTGGATTTTTTATGCAAATTGGCCGTTGAACTTTATAGGGATACAATTGATATTCACTATATTTACATAGACCTATATGAACTAGCCCTATTCTTTTTGTTGCGAAATGTACCAAGACCCCTCTAAATTTTAGAGCTGTGTGAACAAGCTTCTGAACTTTTATTTATTTTTGTGGCTAAATTACAAAAAACCCCCCTGTCATAACCTGCTTTTTCACTTTCCTCCCTGTCATTTAAAAACCTACACTTTGCCCCCTTGTAAAATAAAAAATGTGCACAGGGGGATACGGTGTGAAAAATGATCATTTTGTCCTTCGCCTTTTCGTCTTCTCCCTCATTCTTCTCATCCGCAGACTCAATCGCCCCCCGGGAACCCTCCCGTGAGCCCTAGGAGCTCCTTCTCGAAGGCCCCATCATCGATCCCGAGGGGCGAGGGTTGCGGCTGCGTCGGCGGCGGAGGAGGAGGCGCCGCCGCCGCCGCCTCCCCCGCAGGGCGGGTGAGCTCCTTGAGGAGGCCCTCTTCGCCATTGCAGAGGCCGCGGCCGCCCATGATCTCGGAGAGGCGGAGCTTGGCAGAGGGGCGGAGAGATGGTGATCGGGGGCGGGAGAGGAGATGGAGAGGTAGAGAGGGTTTCGTGACACTACGGCAGAGGAGGGGGAAGAGAGGGTTTTGGATCGAGTGGAGAGGGATAGAGCAGAAGGACGACGCCATTAGAGATGCTTGCGGAGGTGCAGTGGGAAAAGGATGGTGTCAGCGGGAAAAGGACGGTGTCGGCGGCGAGGCTGCGGCGAGGCGGAGAAAGCGAAGCAATAGGAAGAGGGCAGAGGGGTATTTTTGGCATAAAAAAATATTTTATAACGGAACCCTAACGGATCGCTAACGGCAAGGGTGAAGTGCATATTTTTCATTTTACAAGGGGGCAAAGTGTAGATTTTTAAATGACAGGAGGGGAAAGTGAAAACGCGGGTTATGACACGGGGGTTTTCTGTAATTTAGCCTATTTTTTTTGTTTGACCCTTCACACTTAAAAAAAAAGTTCTACATCTCTATTCTCAATTGCAGGTTATTAATTAAGCAGTTTTTTTGATCACATATCTTGCATATAATAATATAATTTTATAAAACTTCAAGTTATAATTTTAAATTTTAATAATTAAGTATGAAGATTAAAAAATGAGAAGAGCTTATCTTTACCGGCTGTTGCTTATTTTACATGCTTGTTTGTGTCGAAGAGAACGTTGTTTTGTGTCTTGAAACTTTGTAAAATTATATGCAAGGTATATTGTCAAAACGGTCGTATAATTAGCAATTTTAATTGAGAGATGTCTATTAAATTAGTTGATAAATTAAAAGAGTTGAATTATAAAAACTAAAAGTTAAGGAGTCTATTTACTAGAAAAGCCAAAGTTCGAGGGTTTTTCTATATTTTTCCTGTTCAAAATATTCTTCTATTTAAGATGGATTTAACATATAAAAATAGAAAAATTTACAAAATCACATTTCTTCTTTTTTTGAGGGAGAGAGAAAGATAACATGCTATCTGTCTCGCTTATTTCTTTTTAGAAATAAAATTAGCTAAAAATGTGAATCAACTAGGATTCAAATTTGGTACCTCGGATATCAACCATAAAATTTTTTATCGCTTGCGTTAGGGACAGTCGGTAGTGTGTAGTTGAAGGATAAGTTCACCGGGTAAGGATGAGGTGGCACAGTGAGTGTTGCATGGCATCTGGATGGCGATTGATGTTTAGCTGAGAAATTTCCTGCTAATGTTGGTCGAGCAGGGACGGAGCTATTAATAGACCCAAAGGGGCCATGGCCCCCCTCAGCTTTTTAATATTTACTTTATAGTCCTTTGGTAGTTTATAAATTTTTAGTTAATTTTTAAAATATATGAACCTATCTTGTAAAAAAATTTTAGTGCGGGTATAGACCTCTCTCTTTTCTTATGTGTTTTATAGGTAAAAATACGCTAAGAATCTCTTAATTATAGTGCATTTTAAAAAAAGTTCTTTTAACTTTAAATATTTTATTTGTACATTCTTAACTTTCTAATTATTTTTGATGAGCTAATTTATTTAACTAAATAAAATAGTATGCTAAATTTAATAGTTCTGTTAGATATTAGTCATTGATTGTTATTATTTTATTAACAAAATTAAAAAAATTAAATTCTAACTAAATTACTATTAGATTTAGTAAAATTCTTAAGCTATTTGATTAGAATAATATAAATAAAATAATTAGAAGTTAAGCGAGTGTACATTAACGAAATAAATTTAATATTTTTTAATATTAATTATCTAATCACTAAATTTTTTATTAAAAATTTGAGTAGTTAAAAGCTTATTTATCTTTTAAAATTTTTATTTGTACATATTTTGACCCTCTATCGTGATTGAATTCTAGTTTTGTCTCTGGGGTCGAGAGTTATTGTGTACAGTCTGAGATCTCCTCCTCTTAGCATCCTATTTTGACCCTCTACCGTGATTGAATTGTGGCTTCGTCCCTGGAGTCGAGAGTTATTGTGTACAGTCTGAGATCTCCTCTTGGCATCCTATCCCTTTTTTTTTAATCCTAGGGAGTTCATCCTAGCGCAATCGTAGCTGAAGCAACCATGGCTACACCTTTACCCTTTTCTCGTTCCTAGCATAGAAACCCACACGACGACTCTCGTTGTGTTCTCTAACCATGTCTACAGCACTAGCCGTTAATCACTCATTAATGCAGCGTTGGGCAGTGATGACTTAGCGCTAACAAAATTATTGGACCCAGAATACTTACCCTCGGTTATTAGCTCTAGAATATCCGGCTTTACGTGCCCCACAGCACACTATTCAGCTATCCAATGTGGGATTATTTACTAGCTAGGGGTATTACAATACAATTCATAATTTTATGCATTATATGGTTTTGACGTGTCGGCACGTCCTTATGTTGTGTGTCAAAACCACGTCATTTTGCCGAAACGCAGCCCAAATAGTGACCCGTGATTCTCTCACTCGTAGTTGTTGAAAATGGGCATCAACACATTCTAAGACAAAGCGACTGTCCCTAGAGCAAGTGGTAAAGGGCTTGGTAGTTGGTACCCGAGACCCAAGTTCGAATCCTAATTGATTCACATTTTCAACTAAGTTTATTTCTAAATGAAATAAACGAAGCGGGTAGCGTGCTGCCTATCTCTCAAAAAAAAAGAAAAAGAAAAAAAACACGGTCTAAGACAAATTTTGAACTTCAAATTTATTTCACTTAAGTTCATCAAATATAAGTCAATTTCATTCACACAAAAAAACTTGCATATCCAAATATAATATAACCTTCCAAGAAAGCCTAAAGGCAAAGTAGCCATCAAAAAAATATTTTCGATTAAACTTCAATTCATCCTAAATTTTAACGCATTTTTACTTTATCACCAAACAATTTAAAAAAAAAAAATTACACTTAGTTGTTCTGTTGTTTTATTTTTATTTCATTTATAAAGATCTACTGCTACGAAAATAATAAAGTAACATAAATATTTTACATTACTGCCGTATAATCTACATTTTATTATTCGGTGGTTTAAAAAAAATTTACTTTACTTTTTTTTAAAAAATGACTTACTGTATTTAAATATTTAAAGAAATACAAATTAAAACAAAATAAAAGAAATTAAATGCCGTATTTTCCCAATAGAACCCCTTTTGTTGCGTGAAGGCATGTACAAAACCCGCTCCCTCCCGAATCTTAAAGCACCGTCAGGATCGAACGGCTACTGGCAAACCCCCGTTCAAATTTCCACATACGCGAACTAGCCGTTACCTCCAACGGTCACTTTTCCCATCGCCTTCTTCCCCCCTATCTCTCCCCCCTCTCTTCTCCAATAACACACACCTCTTCTCAAGATTGAAACTCTATACCTCTCCGACCTTGAGAAACCCTAACAATGGCGACCCCCAAGAAGACGACGACGACGACGACGACGACGACCCCTCGCCACGCCAGATCAAAATCCACCTCCTCCTCCGAGATCTTCAAGGTCTCCGAGAATTCCGACCCCAACATCCCCATCTCCTCTCCTCCCCCATCCCAAAAGCCCTTCAAATCCCCATCTACGGCTAAATCGGCGAAGAGCAATGCCAAATCGGCCCCCAGAAACCCTGCCCGAGCGATCTTGGCCCCCCCGCCGCCGCCGCCTGGGGAGCGAAAGTTCATCATCGCCAAGAAGAAGAAGAAGGGCTCGAACGGAGGCGGCGGAAACGGATTCGATATCGAGAAGTGCCGCCGAGAAGCCTACGAGGCCCTCCGCGCCTCCCAGGAAGGGTTCTTCAAGAAGGATCCCCCGCCCGTCGAGGAACCCGAGATGTGCTCGGCGAAATGCCTCACAGAGAAGAGCGAGGAGGAGGAATCGGGGACTAGGGATTTGGAGGGGAGTTCGAATGTGAGGAAGATGAGGAGTTTGGTTATGGAGGAGGCCATGAGCAGTATACCAGATCCGGGATCGGGGCGAGTGAAGCATTTGGTTCAGGCGTTCGAGAGCCTCCTCTCAGTTTCGGATGAGAAGGAGAAGGAGGCGGATAATAGGAAGATTAAGACGATGAATTGGGCATTGCCTGGATTAGGGCAAAGGATAAAGGCCATGGAGAATGGATTAGATTCCGTTTCCGTTACCTCTTCTGCCGAGTTCTTCACGTCGAAAGATTTCGAAAGGGATTCTAGGGGTTACTCTTCAATGGATAGCAATTACGACAGGTTAGAATGAGATGTGGTAGAGAAAAGAACCGATTTTTTTGCTTACGATTTGGTCAGATTGGAGCTTGTTCATAAATTTTAATCTTTTTTTTTCATTTGGATATTTAGATTGAGCAAGGGCAGCAGGACATCGAGCGGAGGCCGTCGGAGTAGGCGAAATGTAACAATAAAGATGACTATTAAATTTGCTGCGTTCAAAAAGAAAAAAATTTCTTTATGGTTTGCTGTGATTTTCCAATGCTAGAATTGAATAAAGTGATTGTGTTGTTCAGAGCCTCGAGTCGTTGAGGAGGAGCTGGAACAAGAAGCTCAAGGTGACCAGCCAACATCCATTTAAGCTGAGGACAGAGGTATTAAACATAATCTTAAACATTTAGCCTATCTCTCTTTCTCTTTATGTGAATTTTTTATCATGATTAGTGGTTGATAAACAAGTAGCAACAAACTATAGAAAGATGCTAGGAATCATTGATGTTTTATGATAGATTAGGCGATGGGATGCTGCAAAAATTGGAGAACTCGAGAGTCGAAATTGGATGGTTTTATATTTTCCGCACCTTTTACTGATTGGTAGAGTAATTTGAGAGTATGGTATGATGGTTTGATCGAAATGAACGGTCGAGTTATGAAGTACTTTAATTTTATTATGACCAATTACAACATTATGTATACATGATACCGGTGAGGAATATATAAAATATCTTAACAAGTTACTCTCTTGAGGGCATCATTCACTGTGACTCGTGAAAAAGGTTTATATGAGAATCTCAAAGGTAAAATTTCATTACAATTTTTATCAGATGAAGAAGCAAATTAGCGGTTCATGTATTCTTTAAAAAAAAAAAAAAAGGAGAAGAGGACAAGGCAAAATAACAACGAGATAGTATTATCATGTGTAATACTTAAAGATATTGTCACCACAATCTATTCTAAACGAGAATCAAAAAGGTATGTTAATAAACTTAGCTGTCCATAAAAGAGATAAGGAGCAATACTTTTTTTTGGATGGATGGACAAAGTGATAAGATAGCCCAACATTTAAGATGGAGACTGTAGTTTGAAATTTGATCATGGGAGAATATGCAATACTGCTGAAGTTCATAGAGCCTACAGTTTTTAACATTAAAAAATGCTGTAATCTGCATTTCAAAATGTCTGCGAACTGTTTAACCACTCGTGTTCCCCTTGTTTAATCAGTTGTATATAAATCAGTCCTCAGCACTCCTTTTATCATGACAATTGAACTCGTAATCATCACCTATCAGTATTTTTTTTGTTCTATTTTTCTTCCATTTTTCGTCATTCATTTACCCGTCAATCTTATAGCTGCAAGATGTCATTAATCAGAAAATCTAAGCAAGTACTATTTTCTGCAAAACTCTGATGGAATAGATTACAAATTTCCTATTGCAATTTTGCTATAATATTTTACCTTGCCTGAAAATTTTCCTCATGTCTCAAGCTCAACTCTACGGGTGCAATTAGTCAATCAGGTTTGTAATAGATCTTTCCAATGCGAATGCACCTTCAAAAGCTCAAATGATCTTCAATTTGCTTGTTGACTAAAAGTCTCATATTCGCAATTTTCTTTTGTTATTCGACTTGAATAAAAAGTATTCATATAGTGTTATTGCCTGCCGTTAGTGGAACACAAGATGAGGAATCTTGTCCTGTGACTAATGCGAAAATTTTGTGTTACACAAATTCAAGAAATTGATTAATATATATTTTTTATTTAACAGCAAAGAGGGAGGCTCAAGGAAGAGCAATTCCTAAAGAAAGTTAAAGAGATGCTTTGGGAGGAGGAAAAGAAACGCATACCTATTGCGCAAGGACTTCCATGGACTACAGATGAACCAGAGGTGCTCTTTCTTCTTGCTTTAGCTTTATAAAATCTATAATATTGTGAGTTATGAGCTCTATAGAGTATCACATAATTATTTAATGAAATGATTAAACTTGAATTCATGACAATAAAGGACATTTTTTGGTTGATCACTTTTGTTATTTCTTTTATTTAAGTGAAAACTGTTTGCAGCACGAAAATTACCTTGAAAAACTAATTGCCTGCCATTTTTACTTTACAATTATAGCAGTAGGTGTCTGAGCTGATGTAACACATGAAGAAAGCCAGATGTTTGCATTTTGCTCCCACTTAAGCAAAGCTACAGAGAAATGCTTTTTTCCTATTATTTAGTTCATCTTCTTGCTTGCAACAAATGGAGATATAGGACTAGCAGATATTCTATACATTAATGTGGCCCCAAAATGAAAACTACTAAGACTATGTTTCGCTTTTTATTTTGACCTCAATTGTTCTTTGAAAAGAGTAAACTTATCGTATTAAGACTCAAGTCCTGATCTCTAAAATTCACCATTTTATTCCCAGTGTTTGGTGAAGCCTCCTATTAAAGAGAGCACTGAACCAATTGATCTTGTTCTTCATAGCGATGTACGGGCTGTGGAACGTTCTGAATTTGATCATTATGTAAGCTTTCTTCGAAACCCCTTGATCAAACTTTTTTATTTATTGCTTAACACAACTATTATAATCAGCTTGCGTACATTAAAACATGTAACTTCATAACGTATTTTTTTCCTAGGTTGCTGAGAGGCTGAGCTTTGCTGAACAACTACGATTGGAAAGAGAGAGACAGCAAAAGGTATAATATTATCAAATGGAAAAACAAGTAAAAAACAAACAGAGAAAGAATGGGTATACTTTTTTCTGTTTTTACATCACTGGCATGACCATGATGCACAGTTGTGATTTTGGAGTAATACATGAACTGTTCAAAAATATGATTCATCCATTTCAAACTGTCATCATTGTCCTGCAGTTGAGAGTAGTTTAGTCCAAAAAAACTGAAAAGCGTGCTAAAAGTTGTGTAAAGGAAAAATGTATCACACATTCTTTCAAAATGGGAGAAAAACAAGAAAACAAATGTGGACTGTTTTTTCTTTCTTTTGGCAAAAGGCCCATGTTCTATGAAGGTTCGAGAACAAATGTAACGATTGGATTGCATGTTTTACAGTTGGAAGAAGAAGAAGAAATACGAAGGCTTCGAAAAGAACTCGTGCCCAAAGCCCAGCCGATGCCGTATTTTGATCGACCCTTTGTTCCAAAAAAGTAAGCAGTACTCTGCTTATTTACTACATTTGGGTATACTGTGTTTACTTAGCCCAGATTTTTAGTTGCTATTTCACTTGTTTAAGTAAAAACTTTTGTTTGCCTTGGATAAAGGTCTGCAAGACCCAGGACAGTCCCTAAGGAGCCAAGATTTCACCTCCGAACCGTGAAATCATCATGGTAAGTCCTTCCATTTTCTGCACCTTTTATGTATATTTAAAATTCTTATAGTAACAATACTTACAGTGTGGTAGTTAGCTATAGAGCCAAATGTAGTTTGTGAAGGAAATTTCACCTGACTTGAGAGAGGCAAGTTCATCATTTTTCCTTTTTCTACAAATTTCAATATGCGTGGAATCAAACCTCTATTAGCGGTGAAAATAGTCAGAAAAAGCAACCACTTCCTCAGCTTGTCTTTCTCTTTTAATTCTTTTACTGTTTGCACACGCTGGTATCTTGTTTCTTTTTTTGTGGTTAATAGCAGTTATTATTGTCGAATACAGTGTCTCGCTGACGGGAAGATGAACAAGAAATCGAACCCCATCGGAAGTTTCTCGATGATGCTCTTTCGAGAAGGCCATGTTTGAGAACTCGGAACATGGCGATTTGCTACATTTTTTCTTTCCTTTCTGCCTCATTCTTTTTACATGTTCATTGTTACTCTCATATGAATTGGCTCTTAATTTTGGGACTGTCACTTTATTTTTTGGCTTGGTTTAATACCAAATTGTAAGTGAATGTGCAGTGCAGTCGACAATGTGAAGGGCTTTGTGGTACTTCTTTAAAACACCATCTGTTGATATTTTTCTAATAGCTGTGGAAAAAAAGGGAGAATAAATGGAACAATAATCTTCTTGTCTTTTTGATGATACTGTAGTAGAGAGTGAAGTGTTTGGCCAATCTATCCTGAAAGCAAGGATTCAAGTGTCCATCGGCGTAGGCCGATGGCACAATTTAAAATCCTCTATTATTTAAATTAGTAAGTAATTTTCTCAATAATATTAAAAGATTTAACAAGATACATAATAAATAGTTAGAATATTTTGCTGTTAAAAAAAATAAATATTTCATGTTATTAAATATTGGCACACATGTATTTTTTGGGCATGCATCGGCACGGCTCGATACGCATCGTGTCATACTGTGTCGGCAAGTTTTCGGTACAATTCCGTGCAACGACACTTAAATCTTTGAGTGAAAATCCTAAACTTTCTGCTTCTTCCTACCAATCAACTTTATATGCTTCTTTGCATGTCAGCAAAATTATAACGTGATTCATCATTCATCAGATCTCATGCTTTCAATTCAACCATCTAGCATTTCCAGCTCTCTTTTTTGGGACGCTATGTTTGAGTTATGTTAATCTTGTTCTAGTTGGAAAGGCACTTGCAGCTTTTTATTGAAATACCTTCCAATAGCTTCGCTCTTCGATGGAAATATAAACTCCAAATTTGAGAATATACTTTTTAGAACACATTAGATATTAAGGGTCTGTTTGGGTATTCTTCAAAACAGAGTAATAATCTAACTTATAGTATATTTTTTACAAGTCTTGAAATATTATAAAGGACTTGTTTAGAGTAATAGGTTAAAAACGGAGTTTTTTTGGAGGAAAAAAAAAAAAAAAAAAAAATTTTTTTTTTTTTTTTTTTTTTATTTTTTTCCAGAGAACTCATCTCATCTCTTTCTTCTTGCCCCCTGCATCCTCCACCACCTCCTCCTAAACCCCGCCGCCGATACTCATGAGCTCTCCCACTCCGTCAACCACGCGCTCCTCCACCGCCCCGGCGCCCGCCACCACCCTCCGCCCTCAACTGCCGCCGCCCTTTGACCCCTTACTCTTCTTGTTCTATCTCTACTACCTCCTACTCAAAATACTCAAAATTGTGATGCTTTTTCTCGCCGTCAGTTGTCGCCGCCGCCGCCCACAAGTGCTCCTGCTCCGAGACGAGACACCGGTAAAATAAATTTTCGGAGGAATGAGGAGATGGTGGATTAAAATAAGGAGAAGGTGGTAGGAATAAGTTTGAGCAAGGAGAAGGCGGTGGAAGTGAATTTCTTTTTTCACATCCATTTTTTTTTTCTTTTGAATTTGGAGCAAAAACAAAAAACGGAGTTAAAATTTATAATTTTAAACTTTTTGTACCGACATATTACAGCAAACTATAAAACTCTGTTTTATAAATCATCTAACGCTGGTCGGCAAGACAGTTGAAGCAACAACGATATGCAAATCATGATACTACGTACGAAAGCAAACAAAATATTTTCCAACTGGCGCGCAGATGAGTCCTACCACACCTTAGGTTCCCCAAAATATCTGGTGTAGGCCAAAAATATATATATTTTGCTTGAAAACAATTGTGACCGTCGATTGCAAGCCAGATCAATACACCCGATAATTTGAAGAACATTCGAAGACATTTTTGATTGATGAGGTATAAACAGAACATTCCAATGAAAGCAAAATCACCTAAAACATATGACATTCTAAATCTCCTCCTGCACCAACAACTTCTTGATTTTAAATTTCAAATACCCCTAAGAGGGTCCGCCGCAGACGAGCAGCAAAACTTTTCAAGCTCGGAAATTATATAAACAAGAAAGTTACTACTATCTGCTTCTTCAGACAGCAAAAGCTCCGTACTTTTGCTTATGATGATTCTCCAGCAGAGGATCTTCACAAAAGCCCGGTCAAACAAGAACAGAGTACAACAATTAACATGTTCAAATCATCAGATTATTGGCACGCAAAAGGGAACTCACTTGCAAATTTAAAAATCTAAAGGAACCTTAAGACGCAATGCGGGTTTTAGTCCTAGGACAAAATTCAATGCAAAGTAGGGTTTACAAAACCATCGACAATGTTCTAAAATAGGGCTCATCACCATAACCGCTACAGATATATGAAAAAAAAAGTGCCGTAAATCCAACAGTAACAAAAGTTAAAAACCGACATTTTTTTTTTTTTGCTTTCAAGAACTCAACTCAAGGTACGACCGTAATCCTTCCTGCCACCTGATCGAGATCGCGCCTTCCCTGAGAAGTTATCATCCTCCCACTGAAACATGAAAGAGAAAAAAAAAGCTTTATAAAAGCAGTACAAAAGTAAATTTACTAGAAGTAGGCGTCGGGTACAAGCTAGGGTTTAAACACGAAAGTGTTGTTCGGTTAGAGCTTTTTTAAAGAAACACCATTAACTTTTTTCCATTAATATTCCCTTGACAGATTCTGCTGTGGCAAAAGCAGGTTCAAATAGGAGCTTCCGTTTGTAGGGTGAACCCAAAGAGGTCCAAACTATTTGTTTGCCAAATGCCTTGCTTCTACTTCTTACACTGAAGAAGCTGTTCCATGGTAAGGTGAAGCATGCACTACAAGTATAAAATCATAATACCGAAACCAATAATCCTACGATGAACGAATAATAGAACAAGAAAAAGGAGCAATAACTCACCCTTTAGGATCGACGTCGATAATGCTCATGCTCTGCAACTGTTGCAGGATGTGGCGAGCTACTGCACCACTGCTTTTGCAGAAGTGAGGCGGGCGGCAGCCATTCCTCTTCCGGCCACCATAAATCTTTTGGAAGCCACCGACGCCAATACCTTGCCTTAGATAGATCTTCCTAGCCATAGAAGCTGAAATAGAAGAGGAACAACACTTTCGTGTTGACGTTAGGCATCGAAAATATCTGAGAAATGGAAATATTTAAAGCATGAATTGTGACGAGAGTGACGAGAAAGGTTCGATACCAGCTCTGATGTAGTACCAGTCGGGGTCGTAGGGAGCAAGCTCCTTGAACCTTCCGGTCTTCACAATATCCGTCCACTCAGGAAGTTCCATCTGTTCAATAGAAAGAGAGGGAAAAACACTGATCAGGTTAAAGTCCTTAGCATGAACAAATAACATAATAGCGAACGCATATCCAAATGTTCATCTCATGCAATCTGTACGCCTAAGGGTTTCATATGACAACAAAAATAGATCGACAGAGTAGCAACATTCTTCTCAAGTTGCCATGGTTCCATAACCACCATGCGCATTACAAGCTAACCAACAACAACAAAGACATAGAGGCCATCCGCTGGTGCACTTAGCTACAAAGGAAGGAAAAAAAAACAAATCGATGGTGGACTAAATAAGGCCTAAATCTGTTCTTATCATGGTTCATGATTTTTAAGTAAAAATATGCAGGTCTTATATGCTTGTTTATGCAATTTTTTAATGTTTTCCCTCAAGATGGCACATTGCTAGCAACAAATTAACATAAGAGTGAAAAATGTAGAAACAAAGTCCATTCATATGGGCTTTACATCTCATGGAAGTAAAGTATAGCACTGCAGTTGATAGGAAACCAGTAAAAGAAAAGGAAACAAGCTCAAATCACCAATCGAAAACCCCCTAACAACACACTATCCAAATCCAAAGAGCAAATATGATGCTAATCCAACATAAATAAACTCAAATTCCAAAGAAACCCAATACAGAAACAACAAGAAATATAAGATAAATGGCATATCTATATAAAAAAAAAAAGTTAATTTTCCCTGCAAAAACCAATGAGAAACAGAGGAATCAAACCCTAGACAATGCCACATTACACAATAACTTATTTAATACTATATTTTTATCCACACTCTTCTAATTCGTTACGATTGGAGCTTTTATACATTCACAGCATACCACTACCAATTTAAAATTCAAGCATAAAATAACCAATCTAATATAGAGGAACCAAACCCTACTAAATGCTTCGTCTCACACCAAAACACGTTTCTACATCTTTTATAATTAAAACTTTTCCTAAATTCAAGCATCAAACCGTAAGCAAAAACTCCTCTACAAGCACACTAAAACTAACTAGCAAATAATACTCGATCAAAGTCCAAAGAACAAACTTTGCCCCTCAATGCATCATAAACAACGCAAATCCCGCATAGTAATCCAACATCCCAAACAATAACACACGAAATCAAGTATAAATTCACATAAAACGGAGATTAAATCAAATCAAAATCTTAGATGAAAACCCAAAGGGGAAAGAGATAGAGCGGGGGATCGAACCTTTCCGGATCGCTTGAGGTGGGCGGAGTACGCCTTCACGAACTCGTGGGGGGAGACGTCCTTCACCGTCCTCGCCGCTTCCATGGCTCGAAACCCTAACGAGCTCGATCGATCGAGGACGAGGAGGAGGGGGGGTTTTGGGGAATTAGGGTTTCGTGGAGCGGCGCTGGAGAGGGAGAGACGAGGTATTTATAGACGAAGCGTTTTGGAATGGATCGGACGGCTGTGGTGGCTCGAATTTTGATTCGATATCGATCGTTGGATAAAGGACTGCTATGGTTCGGACGGTGGATATGGAGTCGCAGGGGGGAGTATTGGGGTCAAATTTATGGATGGTACACATCCTTTTACGATATTGTAACTGAGTCCTTTAACTTTTTATTTAAAAAATATGCCCCTCCCTTCTGAATTTTTTAAAAATATGCATTTTCTTAATTTTACATATTAGCTTTGAATTTCCAGTAAACTGACAAAATTACTCTAATTCTTTTTTCTCCCCCATTTCTCTCTCTCCTTTGTTTTTCTTCTTCCTCTTTGTCTCTCTCCCTTCCCCCACCATTTCGACGTCGATGTCGCGCTCCTCTTTCCTACCCCACTCACACCTCTATCAATGCCAGTGGCGATAGCATCGGTTCAGATATAGTACAGATCGTGGAGATGAGGCTGTGGAGGATAGCATGGTTGTGGATAGTTACAAAATTGTCGTAAGATTTGAGAACGACGAGAAAGGAGAGCACGTTATATTATTTGAGGCTAAATTGTACGATTTAAAATCATTTAAAACTAAATTGTACCAAAAAAATAGAAGTTGTACAGTTTGAGGCTAAATTGCACTGTTTAAAAGTATTTGTTCAAACTAGTGCAACTCAAACGGTGCAATTCCTATTTTTTATGGTGCAACTTAGTTCAAATAATTTCAAAAGGCATAATTTATTCTCAAACAGTGCAATTTAGTATCAAGTAGTACAACTCTTCTTCTTTTTCTTTCTTCTCTACTTCTTGGCCTTTCTTAGAGCGTTTGTGCCACGTGGTAGTTTT
Source organism: Ananas comosus (assembly GCF_001540865.1). Classification (NCBI taxonomy): domain Eukaryota; kingdom Viridiplantae; phylum Streptophyta; class Magnoliopsida; order Poales; family Bromeliaceae; genus Ananas; species Ananas comosus. The sequence continues at coordinate 4,620,078 of NC_033632.1, read as the reverse complement.
CCTAGAAGAAGAAAGATATATATTTTTTGGCCTTTTTTCTCGTTTTTCTTCTTATGTCGTTCTCAAATCATGCGGCACCCTCATCGTCAATGTTGTCCACAGCACTACAATCTCACCTCCTCGAGTTTTGCCACATCAGAGCCTGTGTCGCAGCTACTGGCATCAGTGGAGGTGTGAATGCTGCAGGAGAGAGGAACGCGACGTCGATATGAGAGCAATGGGAGAGGAGGAGAGAGAGACGACGAGAGAGGAGAAGGAGAGAAAGGAACGACGAAGGAGAACGATGGAGACGAAGAGGGAGTAGAAAAAAGATCAGAGAGAAAGAAAAGGAATAAAAATAATTTGGCCAGTTTTAGTAGTGTAATATATTAAATTCACAAAAATGACCTATTTTATTTGTAAAAATATAAAATCAGTAAAACTTTTATACAAATTGGCCTTAAAATTAATTTAGAAAAATAACCAAAACTAAAAAATATATATTTATGTTAAGTATCTATGTTATGCCGCACCGAGTTGATTTTCCAAAAATAGTGGCCCGGAAATGGCCTCTAGGCTCTAGCTTAAACTTTCATGTTGTGTGTGTGTGTTTAGTGTGTGTGTGTGTGTTTTTTTTTTTTTGCTTTTTATTTTTAAGACCTGTTAAATTTTCTTAATTCTATTATTCTAACTTATTAGTCTTATAAATAAAATAAACACGGTTATTTATTTACTAAATAAATTTTAGACTGTTTTTAGTAAAAAAAAATTAAAATTTGAATAGTTTTAATTTTATTTGAGCAAAATAATATATAATTTTTTTTAAAAAAAATAAGTTATCGGGCGCACCGGGCCTAGCGGGCGCTGCCCAAATGGCCTGGGTCGTGCAGGTGTACTTGGATACGGGTCGGGTCCAAGTGGGCTTCACAATCGGTCTAGGCCCGCTAACTATCTATGTGCTTATTTCTTGCTTAGTGCTAATAATATAATAATTACTTAATTGTAGAGCTTAGGTAATTATTATTAGCTAGCTAATTTCCAATCCCAACTCAAATGGTCCGATGTCGCCATGGTTTTCTTCTTATACAGTGTCATTTGAGAAGAGTTGTTTTTAAAATTAAAAAAAAAAAAATTGCATTTCAGGACATCGGATACTACGTAGTTTAAAATAGAAGCTTTGAGTTTTTGCGCTCTGCAAGTCCATTTCTGCTTTCTAAGTAAACTCCCTTTCCTTTTTCTTTGCCAAATGCTTGTCTTGTTGTAAGATATTTATGATAATCATCTTAAGCGCGATTATTAGATTTGATCTTTTAACGGCCATTCTGGCAAAAGCTTATTGTGTGAAATTGGCGCTTATGAGCAATGCTACCCCAACCTGTAGGGCTGGCAATTCAGCTTGCTGTTCACGAGCCAACTCGTGTTGGGCTTGAAATAAACGCGAGATCGATCGCTCATTTAATAAACCAGTCGAACACAAGTTGATTCAGCTTGCTAGTATTCAACTCGACATAGCTCGAATATATATATTATAAATTTTTACTATTTGAACTTTAGGCCAATCTAAATGTAAAGATGCCTATATTTTATGAACTTTAATCATTAGATTGAAATTCTAATTTTCTAATTATCTTTCAACTTTTCACCCTGTAGTAGAACTAACAATCTGATTTACTGTTAGCAAGACAGCTCGTGTTCGGCTTATTTAATAAATGAGCGAACATGAGCCAACCCCAACTCGCTCACATTTGACTTGTTGACAGCCTTCGCTACCTGTAATGCTACATCCTTCCAATCTAAGGATCAATTGCTCTCTACTGATCAATTTTTTTTAACTAAAATCCAACAAAACCTTTATTAAGATTCAAAAGGTATAAAATTTACACCTATAAATAGATATACAGATAACATCTTTCATTGGGTATATACATGCGCTGCACTGTTCTCTGATAGCTCAATCTCAATCATTTAATAGTTATAACTTGAGATTGTCAAATGCTGGGTGCTCAGTCCTTGGTTCTATTACCTGCAGGCTGCAGCTTACAGACTAGTCTTTACTTTTTCATTTGAGTTTTGACTGAAAAGAATAAGGTGGTTGAAATGTCCAGTCTATCAAGTAACTATCCCCAAAAAAAGAGTGTATTTCTTATCTCACATACAAATCATTTTAATATTTTAATATTTAATTTTTTAATTTATAGGATTTAAATCATTTGATGGCTTTTTTTCAAACAACATTTAAGCTAATTGATTGTTTTAATAAATTTATGGTTATATAAATTATATAAAATATGCTAATTAAGTATGTGAATATAAATAATATTTTTAAAATTAAAAACTAAAAGGTCATTAAGTTGGTTTAAATCAAATAAATTGGAACCTTAGGTTAAAATTTTAAAGGATTAGATTATCAAACTAAAATTGCTAATAGTTGAGATAAGTTTCTTTACATTTTTATCTTAGTAATTATTATTTGATGCATAAGAAAATAGTGGAGGCCTATTTTATTAGTATTTTGCATATTGATAAGATTTGCAATATTAGTCCCTCAAGTTTTTGCTATTTGCATAACACAACCCGAAACTGATGGGAATTGATGAGTTTCTTGGAGATAAATACTTCGATGGCATTTTAATAAATTAAGAAGTATTTCAGAAATTGAAACATCTTAATATTGTGTTTTGCTTTGGATGTCAATGGGTACATATGTTCAAAATTTTATCCGAATCCAAATCCGAAGGGAGCCGGTTTATCCTGATGCTAAACGGATTTAATTCGAATACAGATATAAAAAATAAAAATTTGACAGATTTGAACTCTGATATGAACTTTATCTGTACCCGATCGAAACATGAACCTGAATTGATTTTACATTGTGCAATATAGTGTCAGATTACTAGGCTTGTAAAAGCATATATTTCCGACCTTTAGACCCTTTATATATAGAGAGTTACTATCAGTAGTAAACAGCTCGGTTTACTAAGATTTATTTTCGATGATAAAATTTTTGAATTGACGATTACCATCATTGAATATGATCTATCCTATTTAAACTATCTAATATCAAATTTTATATTTTTTTTGACATCATTAATTGAACGATTAAATGCCACAAAATTTATAATTTTAATAGCCATTACGGTGTATTTGTTTGTTTAATTTTATAGAAGAGTCTAAATCAACTAAAATTTTTTTAGAAAGTTTTTTCAAACTATTTCAAATAATATATAAATTGTAAATCTTAAATACAAAAATTATATCATCACTTTTAAAAAAATATTTGTTTTCAGTCATTAATTTTTTGTCCACTTGATGGGCAAAGAATAATATCAAAAAAAGTATGAAAGTTAATTTTTAGATAAATTAAATGGTCTAAGATCATATTCAACGGTACTGCATCGATTTGAAAACTTTGTCATCGAAAACAAATTGGCGTAAACTGAGCTATTTACTACCAACTTTCAACTTTTGTACCCTTGGAACCATATTATTACTAAGGGTAGAAAAGAGCTGAGCTCGAGGAAGCTTACCGTAGCTCAAGTTTGGTTTGAAATTAATTCCGAATGTAAATTTAGACTCAAGCTCAATTTGAAATTAATTTGAGGCGAGCTCGAGCGAGCCTAACTTCAAGTCGAGCGAGCTCAAGCTTTAAACGAGCTGCTTGAAATACTTGATATCATGCCATCTATAATTTATTTTTTATAGAATATTATTTAGAATTTGATACAAAAATGTATCTAATAGCTCGACATATAAAATAAATGCATAAGATTTGCTATTATAATATTAAAAAAACAATTTATGAGTTGCCATATCTAACCTTGATGTCAATTTCTATTTATCTATTTGTTTCAACCTCGCATGCCAAAGAGAGGTAGAAAGAATAAGAAGGATAGGGTTTTATTAGTTTGATCTTATGTGCCAACAAATATATATGGGCCAATAATTTAAATTTCTAACCGCACATTTCTCAATCCAAGTAATAAAAAATTAATAGCACCAATAGGTTGGTGCTATTGATAGTATTCCAGCCTAGTTATATATATATATATATATATATATATATATAGTGAGGCTACTATGCTTCTGGAAGCACGGAGCCTTCCGTGCTTCCAGGTCGTTTTCGATGTTGCGACTTTCGAATCGTTGATCGACTCCATTAAACTTGATCTAGAGTATTTGAAGTACTCAAAATCAATAATTTTAATGGCCGTGGTGAGCCATTCGCAAGTTTAACGGTGTAGAAATATTCAAATCAAGTGAAATTTTGATAGAAAATTCTTTATACTACATAAAACAAGATCAATATCTTTGATTTAAAATTTAATGTCATATTATCACGTTTTGTAAGATTTTTATTTTCAGCCGTTGATTTTGAGCCTCTTAGTTCACTATGCAAATGATATCGAAAAATAATAAAATTTATTTTCTAGGTACTACAAATACTCTAGATCAAGTTTAGCGGAGCCGATCGACGATTCGACGCGAGGCTACTATGCTATCGGAAGCACGGAGCCTTCCGTGCTTCCAGCTCGTTTTCGATGTTGCGACTTTCGAATCGTCGATCGGCTCCGCTAAACTTGATCTAGAGTATTTGTAGTACCTAGAAAATAAATTTTATTATTTTTCGATATCATTTGCCTCGTGATCGAATGTGCTCAAAATCAACAAATTTCAATGGCCGTAGTGAGCCGTTTGCAAGTTTAACGGTGTAGAAATATCCAAATCACGTGAAATTTTGATAGAAAATTCTTTATACTATATAAAACAAGATCAATATCTTTGATTTAAAATTTTAATGTCATTTTATTACATTTTGTAAGATTTTTATTTTCAGCCGTTGATTTTGTAAAATTTTAATTGAAAGGAATATATACTGTTGTGCGCCGAAAGATACATATTCCTATTTTGACTAATATCTACCAAGAATAATAATAACAATAAATAAGTACATGATAATAATATGAGAGCATCTAAAAAGAAAAGAAGAGTATGAGGCATGCATTGCATCTGAATAATTATTGAACCAGTTAGGGTGGGCATATGCTTACAAGGACCCAGCACTAAAAAGCCAAATGCTGATGCTCATCCACACCAGAATACATTTAACATAGATTAAAAAGTACCAGAGCAAAAATAGTGCTTTTCTTTTTCTTTTTCTTTTTTTTTGATGATCTATGGAGACAAGAAATAAACAGGGAAAAAGAAGCACCATAGACCCCTTACCTACCATTTGTAGCATATGAATGAAATATTCTTGGATTTAGAACCAATTTGGTAGGGATGCAAATGGATCGGGATTGATGGAGTTCATGCGCTATCTATTCTGAATGGAGAGATAAGTAGGAACTAGAAAGGCGACAATAACAAAAAAAAAAAAAAAATTCATCTCACATATCTTTACCATTCTAATAAAAAAATGAAGCGAAAGGTATAGAAAACCTATTTCTTCCTTTGATTTCACCTTCAATCTGCAAAAAATTCGCTAACCCTGACTCCTACCGAATGGAGCGAAAAATCGGATGGGACTTGGAAGGTGGGAGAACCCTCTAGTCTCCGAATCCGTCCCATTTCGTATTTCTACTATTTAGTCTTATGCTTTTGCAACAGAACTACCAAATTATGAAATGATTAAATTTTTAATTTTTATAATTACAGCAGTTGTTTTAAAAGTCATTTTAATTGCCTCTCCGCTGTCTCATTTATAAAACTGATCATGTCAGTCCTAGAGACTATTTGGTTTCAATCTTTCACACAGTACTATAATAATAAAAAGAAAAGTTTCAAATTAGTAATTGTTCTTCTAGTGCTTAAATTGGAGAAGCAAAAAAACTTAAACAGATATTCGAACTCCCAACCTAATAGATAATGTTTTATCTGAATTTTTTTTCTGATCACTGTAATTACTAAAAAAAATTATATACCAAGTAACTGAAAATTTTGTCTTTTAATAAAGAAGCTATTTCAAACCCCACACACACTCACTCTCTCTCTCTCTCTCTATCTCAGCAATACTCTTCACATGGGTTTTTTTGGACAGTTCTGTCCTAAAAGCTGCAAGGACACATCATCCAGAAAAAGCTAAAGATGGTTCACCTCCCAAGGACACACACTAAAGACAGTGGTGCACAACTATGGTTGGTAAAACATAATAATAAATCATAAATCATGCACATGTAATACATCTCTCTTAATTATTAATAGTTCACAAAGTTATACACTATTTAGTAAAATTTTTTAATTTATTACTGTTATGTGCCGAAGTTTCCCGACCCTGGACCTAGTCAACGATCCTCCTCTGGGAACGCGTCGGGATGCGAAACAATTGCGAGTAGTGACCCTCGAAGTTTGCGCTCTTCGGCAGATCAAGCGATTCGGCTGACGAGGGATCGAGCCAGCCGGGTTCGAAAACCACTACTATAGAATCGGTTCGGCTGGAGGAGCCGAATGTATGAACTGTGTAGGGATGAATGTCGGCAGAAGAGCCGAATGAAAAAGTTACACAGTAAACTGGTCGACTGAAAGAACCGAATAAATGAAATACACAACGACTGGTCGGTTGAAAGAGCCGAATAAATGAAATACACAATGACTGGTCGGCTGAAAGAGCCGAATGCCTTTATATAATAATAAAAAGAGTGTGCCCGAAGGTCATACAGACTCAGAAATATAGTTTACAACAGAGTGATACCCGTGGGGCAGACAGACTCTGCAAATGTAGTCTATAACGGAGTGATGCCTGTAGGGCAGACAGACTCCAGGGTTCTACTTAGCGAACTACTCCTTGGAAAGCAGTAAATGCGGAAAATAAAAAGATTACATTTAGGCTACTCCTAGAAAAGCGATAAAATGCAGAGAAAATAAGGATGGTCTTTTGTGCGCAGGGACAAAGACCTTTATTGCAAGCTTCAAAGTTACTATTTATAGCCCACATTATTAGTTAGTTGAAAGTAATTGGGGGAAGTGGTTGTAACCATGATCGTAGAAGTTATACTAACTCCTCATGGAAGTTATGCTAACTCCTCATGAAAGTTATGCCACAATCTTCAACTTTTCTCGTCTTCTTGTCCTTCAGGCACCTTATTGCCGATTTCTGGTGTACTACGTGTCTTTATTGGCTCATACGTGGGTTAGGTCGGTTCAATTTTGGTATCAATAATTATAATCAAATTTCACAGTACTATTTAGTTGATTGAATGGTCGTGTGTTTCTGGCGTGATAGTAATACGTAAGAATTATAGCCGATAAAATGGTTATAATTAGAAAGCCATATTGCAATCATATCAATAAAGCAAGAGTTTTTGGTCAATCAAATTGGAGTATAAATCTTAAGTTCAATAATTTATAAGATATACGCTACAAATTGTAATAAATAAAATTAGAAAAACTTTAAATACCATCACTATGGTTTCACATTTTTTCACTTTAGTATCCTGTAATTTAAAGTGTATCAATTTAGTACCCTGTGGTTTCACACTTTCTCGTTTTAGCATCCTGTGGTTTAAAGTGCATCAATTTAGTACCATATGGTTTTATTTTTCTCTTTTCGTCAGCTCTGTTAATATTTCGTTAAATTATATACAAAAAATTTTAGATACCCTACTTAGATTTATCGAATGTTTACTTTAGTACCCTTTAGTTTTAACTTTGTCATTGATTGTTTTTTCCTCCGATAATATGCCGTTAAATTATATACAAAAAACTTTAGATATCCAACCGAGGTTTATCAAATATTCACTTTAGTACCCTTTAATTTTAACTTTTTCACTGATTTAACGAAAAAAACTAATGAAATGAATAATAAAAAGAGAAAAATAAAACTATAGCGTATTAACTTGATACACTTTAAATCACATGGTACTAAAGTGAGAAAGTGCGAAACCACAGAGACTAACTTGATATATTTTAAACCATAATGTACTAAAGTGAGAAAGTGTGAAACCACGTGGGGTATTTGAAGTTTACCCAATAAAATTTAAAGAAAAAAAAATATCACCCTCATAGTAGGAGGACCAAAAAGTGCAATTTACCCTTATATAATGCACCAAGAGGTTCCAAACCAAACTTTAAACACACACATACACACACACCCTCTCTCTCCAATTTTTGATTAAAAGCTCTCTCTCTCTCTCTCTCTCTCTCTCTCTCTCTCTCTCTCTCTCTCTCCTCCTTAGACTTAATTAGTTCATGGATGTTTTAATGCTCATTGTGCTCATGTACTCTGCCACCTTTGGTGGTTCAGGTAATAAGCAGCTCTTTTTTTCTTTTTTCCTTTTTCTTTTCTGTTTTCTGAAGGTATTGTTTCCATTTTGCATGTCTAGAAATACAGAAGAAGTAGATCTTACCTTCTTTTTTTTTTTTGAATACTTCAGAATTTCTTTTTTCTTCTTTCTTTTTCCTATCTAGAGTTTGGATGTTGTTGCAGTATCCATAATCTTCTTTACCACTCTGCAATTTAGAGCTATTGTTTTGTCCCCCAAAAAAAAAAGTTTGCAAAATCTGCAAAATCTCTACTCCTTTTTTCACACCTGTTGGCTTTTTTTGCTCCTCCCTGCTTAATCTTTCTTTCTTGCTTTCTTTGTTAAAAAAAACAAAAAGAAAATACAAACCCACTGAATTTTCAGAACAATCTACACTTGTTGCACGGAGACTTGGAGATGAGTTTTTTTTTTTAATCATGAAATTGTACTGTTTCAGATGTGCATAGTTCTTTCAAATTGGCTAAATTTTTTATGAATTTAAAGTACTTTTGCTAATGTTATTTTTGGATAGTTTTCCACTAGATCTGGGTACTATAGAAACGAGCAGGAGGTTCTGAGTTCGAATTTGTTTAGACCCTAGGCTTATTTAGTTCCTTTCATTTACAGTGTTTTGTTTTCTTATGCATCTTGGATCTGTCAAAAACTTTGTGAGTCTCAGATGTGCTAGTTGGGGTTAAATATATAACATATTATAACACAGACTCAGATGTATTGTTTTATATAATTCAGCAATAGTTATTTCATTTAAAATATATATTAAATATGTAAAGATTAACAACGCATTAAAATTTTTGAAATCCAAGAATCGTTGCTTGACTTAAATCAAAGATTGGGTTGCTGATTCAAAATGGTCTATAGTTCAGATAAGTTTTATACATTTTTATCTACTTTATAGTAAGTTACTTTATTTTGAAGGTGTTTGGTTTTCATGTATTTTTTTTGTAAAGCTCATGATAAAAGTAGTAATTTAGAGAATTACAAAAGAAAGTGCTGCAGCCTCCTTTTTTTGTTTTACTCCAAAATTACAAAAAGAAAAGTGCCTCAAATGGTGTATTTTGTAATTCTTAAAACTATTTTCAAATGTCCATCTATAAACTATTTTGCAGTTCTTATTTCTACTTATCTTATTAACCTTTTTTTTGCTAAAACCCGAAGGATTTTATAAATCCTATAATAAATGAGGTGTAAAATTTACATCTATATATAGGTGTACAGGTAAAATTTTCCTTCGTAAAAAAAAAAAAAAAAAAAAAAAAAACCTTGGCATTCCAGAAACACTAGAGTAATAAGTTATCCCGATTTTATAATGTTGCCGATCGACCAGTATAAACATCAACAACTTCGAATATCACACATTGATCGATCAAATAGAGATTCAGCAACTAAAAGAAAGATCGATTCTTTGGGATTCTTCCTTTCTTCAAACGGAACGAACAGAGATAGAATCAGATCGATTTCCGAAATGCCTTTTTGGAATTTGGTATATAAACTGATGTAATTTTTTTTTTCATTTTTTGGTGTGGAAGATGCTGCATGGTGTGTTTGCAACTCAGATCAGAGCACACCTGCTCTGCAGAAGACAATAGACTATGCTTGTGGAGCTGGGGCAGACTGCACACCCATTCTGCAAAATGGGGCATGTTATGAGCCCAACACTGTGGCTGCCCACTGCTCTTATGCTGCAAACAGCTATTACCAGAGGAAGGGGCAGGCTCTGGGGGCCTGTGACTTCTCTGGAACTGCCACTCTCACCTCCGCAGACCCAAGTAAGTCTGAACAGATCTTTTAGATCTTTTTCTATTCCGAGAAGTAGTAATCAGACGTTTGGCAAAAAATTTAATACGGTAGAAAAATAGAAACGAGCTTTTCAATATTAAAGGCTGGTTTGGCTAGGTGGAGTTTTGAATAGAGCTGTTTGAATAAGCACTTACAATTATTTTATATTTTTTTTATTATTACTCGAAATGATTAGCTTTGCTGACGCTTACTCATTGGTTCTTCCCTTTTTTGGATTAAAAGTATTTTTGAATGCCAAACACTTCTTAACTAATTTTCTAGTAGAGAAATAGTTTTAGGAGGTAGAACAAACAAACTCCGATTTGATTCTTATGTCCACTTAAATCTTCTGTGCAGGTGGACCTGGTTGCACCTTTCCAGCATCTCCCAGGTTAATATCCAAATCCTTTTTTTGTCCCCTTAAATTCTCCTAGTTGGTAAATTTTTATCCTAAATTTTTTATGAACTATATATAGTTTTTCTTCTGCTAAAATACAAAAAAAAATTTCTCTCAAAAAAAAATACAAAAAAAATTTCTGTAAATATGCGGTAGTATCTGATAAAGCACTGTATTAGAAGATGTATTATATATAATTCTGTTCAGCAAGTGGTACCTTCACATTGGACTCTTATAATTTTGAGAGCACAATATACCGTCCATATCTACCACAATTGACTAAAAAACTAATGATTGATGTTAAATATAAATATCAAATACATCGTTTTCTAGTAGTTTTAGTTTTCGCAAAACAACAGTTATTTTATATAATGTAATATAATATTACAGCAGGACATTCTAAGTTCGAATTCCGTGAAGCACGTCTTCAATCTAGCAAAAAAGTTTGAGCCCACACACACATGAGAATCCGATCAAGCACATTTTGGGTTTATCAAAAAATTTCGAGTCCATACGTGAATAAGACTGATAGCTTAGAGCCGGTTCGCTTTTTATAAAATGGATGAAAAAAGAAAACTGAGAACAAATTTTTCTAGTTTCTTTTACCATTTTGGTTTCAAGAAAAACTAGTTTTATTTTATTTTATTTTTTTCAGATTTCATGAAAAGAATATTATTTTCTTTTTCCCATTGAAAAAGAAAATTTTTCATAATCTTTTTTATTTTTTTGTCATACTTTTCTTAGCAATCGAATGATCCCTTAAGCTTTTGAAGAATAATATTTTTTTTTCATATAATTTAGCGGTTCGTACACGAGATCCCTGATTCAAAATCTAGTTATTTTATATTTCTATTTACGAGCATGTCAGATTAAAGCAGAAGCTGAAACCAAGCAAAACATGCATTAATTTTTTCCCTATTCTTTTTTTTTGTGTGTGTGTGTGTGTGTGTGTGTTGTTTGCTGTTTCAGTGCTGCAGGGACATCAACCAGCAGCAGCAGCACTACCCCAACAACTGCCCCAGGCAGCACCACCCCAGCCGGCAGCAGCACTCCCACCACACCCACCACCACATTCACCCCAACTGCTGGAGGAGGAGGAAGTGGCACAGCCGGCAGCACTGGAGGAGGGGGGATTCTTGGAGGATTGGGCCCCGCAGGCACCACCACCAGCATTGATGGCACCGGCAGTGATGGAGGTCTGCCTCCAAACCCTACTACTGCTGGCTTCATCTTCCTCTCTCTTATAACCACCTTCCTCTCTCTCTCATCCTTCCTCTTCTTCTAATTATATATTTGCTCTCTAATTGTATGGAAATCCATTCTTTTTTCTTTTTTTTCTCTGTGTTATAATGTATAAAGACTTTCTGAGCTTTATTAAATAGTTTATGGACCGCTCTTCTCAATCGTGGTTGCTAATTATACAGTCGTTTTGACTGTTTGAATTGCATATAATCTTAAAAAGTTTATATATTAGAGAGAACAGAGTTACTGTGCTATTAAGAGCACAGCAGTCCTTATACTCTTAACTTTTTAATTATTCATCAATTTTGATGAATAGTTAGGCTAAAAAAAAGAAGAGAATTAATTTGAAAGAAATTGAATGTCTCAGTCTCTCTTCTTTTTAAATCTCTCCCTAATTTTTCTTTTTTTTTTCATTGTAACTACTCATCAAAATTGATAGGTGGTTAAAAAGTTAGGAGCACAAGGGCTGCTCTGCTTCTAATAACACAGTAGCCCTGCGCTCTCTCTCTCTCTCTCTCTCTCAATCTCTATATATATTTTTTCTATTTTAAAGCATGAAAAAACAAGAAAAATCATATGATTGGTTCCTCCTATTCTTTGTTCCAATGCTTAACTATCACAATAAAAAAATATTTTTTTTTATTTTACAATTTTATAAAATTAGAGAGCATTTATGCAAATATGTACCAGTTGGAACTTTTGAAGGGACATATTTGTGAGGCTAAAAATATCATTTCATGAACTTAATGTTAAAAAAAAAACAATTCTCTAACGGATCCTAACTATAGGGACACATATGAAAATATTAAAACTTTTGCAGCGATAACATCTGAAAGTTGAACCTTACGGGATATATCTACAATTCACCATGTTTACAAGGACCTATATGCAATTAACCCATTATATAATTATGCTACTATACTGTCGATAGTAGAAAGCACTTGGTGCTATTGAGTTTTCGGCCGTTGGATGAAAGAATGTGCAGTTAGGATGATAGTGGTTCCCTAGGGATTAGTATATATAAAAAGTTTGGCTAATCTACTATCGATAATACCAAACTCCTGGTGCTATCGAGTTTTCTATCGTTAGATTTACTCTTTTATCATTTCTATCCGTTAGATTATACTATTCAACCAACCACTCACTCAACCTTAGAGAACCACTATCATTCTAACTACACATCGTTTGATCAACGACCGAAAATTTGATAGTATCAACTATCAAGCGCACTACTATCGACAGTACAGTAACATAATTATATATATATATATATATATATATATATATATATATATATATATATATATATATACTGTGTTTTTTAAGCCAACAATCTCCCCAATATCTATGCAAATTCATAGCATACGGGAATTAAATCTATAACCTTTGGTTTTGATACCAGTTGTTGCATATATCAATGGTACTAACCATGAAATCTAAAAGCTCGAGCTGTTAAAACTAATTCACTTAAATCATACAGACATAGTGCGCACGTGTCTCAATTATGACTCGATTCAACTAACATTCCGCCACTTCGAATATGACTCAATACAACCTGATCTCCCGCTATTTCGAATGTAACTTAATCCAACCTAGTCTGCCGCGACAAGACAATATGCCGGCCCCTTTAAGCCAATATTGGTATCAATAGGTGTCTAAAATTTTTTCTCTGGGGAGGCCTCAAATGATCGAAATGAGCCAATCTAAAATATTTATAATATTACCGACCGCCCCTAGAATAAGTGACAAAGGGCTTGGTGGTTGGTACCCGAGATCCCAAGTTCGAATCCTAATTGATTCACATTTCTAGCTAAGTTTATTTCTAAATAAAATAAATGAAGCGGATAGCATGTTACCTATCTCTCACAAAAAAAAAAGAAGAAGAAATATTTATAATATTCAAGATATATACAATGGAGCGAAANTATATATATATATAGTTTGACTGGGCTACTATCGGTAGTAAACTGCTCGGTTTACTACCGATTTATTTTTGATGATAGAGCTTCCAAATCGACGATCGGCATCGTTAAACATGATCTAGACCATTTAAATTATCTAGAAATCAAATTTTATGATTTTTTAGTATCACTAACTGAACGATCAAAGGGTCATAAAATCTATAATTTTAATGGCCGATAAAGTGCGTTTGCTCGTTTAACGATATAGAAGAGTTCAAATCAACTAAATTTTTGTTAAATTTTTTTTTAAACTATTTAAAATAAGATCTAGACTCTAGATCTCAAATATAAAAATTGTATCATCACTTTTTGAAGGATATTTATTTCCAGCCATTCATTTTTCTGTTCACTTGATGGACAAGAATATAATATCGAAAATGTATGAAATTTAATTTCGAGATAGTTTAAATAGTTTAGATCATGTTTAACGGTGCCGATCATCAATTTGGAAGCTCTATCATCGAAAACAAATCGATAGTAAATCGAGCCATTTACTACCGATAGTATTCTAGCAAAACACACTCTCTCTCTCTCTCTCTCTCTCTATATATATATATATATATATATATATATATATATATAAAGGAACATTCTCTTCGCCACTGGGATTTGTTTTAAGCTAGTGGGAGGAAAAGGGGCTTTTTGAGTCTTTGACTAAAATGAGATCTTTTTCTATTGATTTTATTATTGGGTGGTGCAAAAGNTTTTTTTTTTTTTTTTTTTTGCATAATTTGGACTAGTAATAAATTTATTATTTGATGAGAGTACTTATACCCTCCTCTCTTTTTTAGTCACCATTTGGTTGGGGGTTAAGTAAAAATTTGTTATTTCATGGATAGAGTTAAGTTTAGGGTTAAGGTGGGGTTAGAATAATTTTGTGTTTGGTTGAGAATTGAATTTACTCCAGATATAAGTAAAATAGTGTTTGATTGAAGTAGGTAGGATAATAAAGATAGTGGGTAAAATAGTATTTTGTTTAGTTGGAGTAGTGGGGTGAGGTGGGGTTAGCTAACCCCACCCCAAATGGGCTATCCCGAAATAGCCCCTCAAATTGGGTGTTTGAAAATAACTTCAGAGTTAAGGGGTGGAATTAACCCCGAACCAAACGGGTGCTAGGATTTAGGTGTTGTCCTTTGTCATATAATATAGGAGTGTTTGGCTCCTAGAAAAAGAGTGACATATTGTTTTTTCGAAAAAAAAAAAAATCATAAATTCTTTTTATAGTTTTAATTTTCTGAATAAAAATTTTGCAATTTGAAAAATAAAAATACTATTTTTATAACTTGTTTAAACAAATTAGAAAAAAATATCTTTACTAGCGACCGAAGTTTCTAGATGAAGCCCCAAGTTTTATAATTTTTCTTTTTTGAGGTTACCACAATATATATGATCCAATAATTATTTTTCAATTAGTTAATTACATAGAGCTTATGAATCTAAATATCACAATGCCTGTTTGTTTCACTGCAAGCGGAGAAGAGTAAAGTAATTTTTGATTGCAAATATCTGTTATTAATTATTTAATTCGCCATAAATAGAATTCGACAGTAATTTAACTATTTTAGAACATCATAATTGATTTTGCTTTAACTAGTGGCGAAGTCAATCACGAAAGAACAAGTGATAGAAAAGAAACTAATAAAAATATTACCTATTGTAATTTTTTTCATTCTCTTATGTATAAGTGTGAAAATTTTCAGTGAAACAAGCGTAAGAAGTGCGAGAACTTTATTTCTGAAATCACTGACTTTCCATGAATAACAATGAAAGAATAACTTTAGCTAAGCTTTAGTTCAACTAAAAGTTAATTTGATCTCAAAAATTTTAAAATCAATTGCGGGCGAACAAACAGTCGATAACATTTTTCTTTGAGAGATAGATAGCATGCTACCCGCTTCGTTTATTTCATTTAGAAATAAATTTAGCTGAAAACGTGAATCAGTTAGGATTCGAACTTGGGTCTCGGATACCAACCATCAAACCCTTTTTCAGTTGCTCTAGGGACGGTCGGTAACAGTCGATAACTTAAGTATTAGAAAATGTTCTAAGCAAGCAAAGCATTTATGTTTACAAAGATACATCATTTTCTTGTTTGCCTAAATAATGTTACTTGGCAACTAAACATTATAATTAAAAGCACCATACTCTACACCTAAGACTACAAAAAACTCCTATTTTAAATTTGCTTGGTACGTACAAAGGAGCATCAGGCATTTATTGCTTTGCTTCAATTTTAAGCTTTTGGTGGCTTTGTTATCAATTTATTGACTACCAACAAAGGTTAGAATTGGTCTAGATTCTGAAAAAATAATTTCTGCAAAATTAATTTTGATTTGAAAAATTAATTTTGATTAAAGCTTTAAAGCTTAGTTTGACATTGAGACACATCTCATGTTATTAGATAAAATAGAGTTGGGATAAAACATATACGAATTTGCTTCTATGATTTTCGGTGGAATCGTAGAAAATATATTATAACCGAATTCATCGCGATATACGTAATGCAATATTACGTACGAAAACAAACCTGATATTTTTCCATTGTACTTTCTTACCGTACGTAACGCAATCTTTCCCCAACCCCAAACGAAGCCTGAGTTTAGATGAAAAGTGATTTTTTTTTTCCTGAAGTGATTTTGTGAAACTGTTTAGCAAAAATTTTTTTGATGTTGGCGTACAATAATTTTTTTACTAAATTTTATTTTAAAAAATAAAATTTGAATTTAAATTTAAATTTTTAATTTTAATTAAAATTTTAAAATGTTAAATTTTAAATTTGCACAAAGATTTAAATTTTGATATGTTAATTTAAAATTTAGAAATTTAAAATTTAAAAATTAAATTTTAAATATAAATATAAATTTTTAATTTCAAATATAAAATTAAAAATTTGAAATTTAAAATTTAACGTTTGAAAATTTTAAATTTTAAATTTGAATATTAAAAATTTAAAACTAACAATTTAAAATTTTAAAATAAAAATTAAAATTGAAAAATTAAAAAACTTAAAATTTGAATTTTTAAATTTTGAAATTTGTAATTTGAAAATCAAAACATATTATTTTAAAATTTAAATTTTAAATTTTAAATTCTAAAATTTAAAAATTTAAATTTTATCTTAACTTTTAAATTTGAAATTTAAAAATTTTGAATTTTAAAATTAAATTTAAGATTTGAAATTTACTTTTGAAATGTATATTTAAATTTTCAATTTAAAATTTTAAAATTTCAAATTTAAAAGTTAAAATTTGAAATTTTAAAATTCAAATACAAATTTAAAATTGTAATTCAAATTTAAAGTTTGAAGATAAAATCAAAATAAAAATTTAAAGTTTGAGTTCAAAAACAGAATCAGTTTTCAAGAAGTAGATTTTAGCTAATTCTAATTTTGAGCCTTGAAAATAAAAAATTAATTTTAAAAATTAAAATTAGATTTTGAAAATAAAATTGCCAAAAGCTCTATTGAGTCGAAAATCAATTTTCCGTCCAAAATTACTTTTCGAAAGATTGGCGAAACACCCACTAAGGCCCTGTTTGAATACATAGTTAAAAAACTCCATGAAATTTTCATTTTGTGGTTTTGGTCTAAATGAAATGCGGAATCCTGCGACTACAAAAAAATTCCACAGCTTCATTTTTAAGCTGTTTAGATACATATCGTACAATTCCATAGAATTTATAACAATTAAATTTTTAAAATTATAAATTCAAAATTTAAAAATAAAATTTTAAAAAATTAAAATTCAAAATTTAAAAATAAAATTTAAAATTTAAAATTTAAAAACTTAAAAAATTAAATTAAATTTTATGTTTGAAATTTAAAATTTAAAATTTGAAATTTAAATTTAAATTTTAAAAATTGAAAATTGCAAATTAAAATTAAAATTTTAAATTTCAAATTTTAAATTTTAAATTTTAAATTTGTAAATTTGTAAATTTGTAAATTTTTAATTTTAATTTTAAATTTTAAATTTAAAACTTTGAAATTCAAAATTAGAAATTAGAAATTTCAAATTTAAAATTTAAAATTTAAAATTTAAAATCAAAATTAAAATTAAATTTTAAAATTTTTAAATTTGAAATATAAAATTTAGATTGAAATTTAAAATTTTATGTTGAAACTTAATATTTAGAACTTGATACATCTTTGGGGTAAGGGAGCCCAAAATGGTGAAATTTTTTTCCTCTAGTTAAAGTGGATTGTAATTTTACTCTATTTTTTGGAGTATAGCTATACTCTAAAAATTACGTCATTTTTTTTTTCTTCCAAACGCTTCATAAAATTATTTTTCTATCGGTGTAGCATAGTTTAACTATGCTACGTTTTTAAGGGAATCCAAACGGGCCTAAGTTGTACGTATCTTTTGCATGTTGGTTTAGCCATGAGGATGACATTGGTTAATTTGCTACTTGTTTAGTTGGTTTGTCATAAATTTATGAAGGAGAGAGAAAGAAGTGAACAACTTATGTTGAGTGAGAGAGAGAGAGAGTGTGTGTGAGAGAGATATGGAACTAACATTATGATTAGGATATGTTTCTTGTTTCAGGCAAAATCTAATAATTTTATTCAGAAATACTAGTTAAATAATAAAAAAGTTTTTAATTTTTTTTATATTTTATATTTTATTATATTTTATGTTAAAATTAGTTGAATATATACTCTACCATTTTNCTTAGACAAATACGTTACATGTGAAAAAGACAAATGAGGTAGAGAGTCAACGTCGCCTCACAAACCTAAGCAAGCTAGTACAAAAAAAAATGGAAAAAAGTTTTTGGAAAAAAAAAAAAAGAGTGTAGTATAGGAAGTGAAAAAAAATTGTAAAGTATAGCATAATATAATAGTGTAATTAAGCAAAAGAAAAAAAAGTTAATTACACAATTGATCCCCGACTTTTGTACCTTTTTCAATTTGATCCCTAATCTTCTTTTTTTATAATTGTTAGTAGCCGAATTTTTCGACCCTTGACCCAGTCAATGATCCTTCTCGGGAAGCGCATCGGGGTCAGGAACGACTGCGGATAGTGACCCTCGAAGTTTGCGCCCTTTGACAGATCAAGCGATTCGGCTGACGAGGGATCGAGCCAGCCGAGTTCAAAAACCACTACTATTTGTTTCGGTTCGGCTGGAATGAGTCAAATATATATAGCAGGCCGGAAATTAAGCCGGAAGAAGAGCCGAATGGCTAAAACAACACGCGATTTGGTCCGCTACAGGGATGGATATTTAGTTTACAACGGAGTGATGCCCGTGGGGTAGACAGATTCTAGGGTTCTACTTAAAAGCTACTCCTAGGAAAATAGTAAATGCGAAAAAGAAAATATTACATTTAGACTACTCCTAGAAAGCAATAAATGCAGGAAAGAAAAGATATGAAAATGTGGTTGTTTTCTCGTTCAGGGGAAAGAAAGACCCCTATTGCAGGCTTCGAAATTACTATTTATAGTAATATCAACCCACATTATTGGTTGGTTGAAAGTAGTGGGGGGAGTGGTTGTAACCATGATCGTGAAAGTTACGCTCACTGATCAACCGTTCCCGCCTAAAACCTTCAGGCGCCTTATTGCCGACTCCTGGTGTACTACGTATCCTTATTGGTTCATACGTGGGTTAGGTCGGCATGCTAATTTCAATTTTGGCATCAACAATGCCCCCCCAATAGTCTTTCGAATGAACATTCGGATGACTATTGGTGCCAAATCGACTGCTCAAATGACACAGCCGAGACCCAAGCTTTAGTTTCGCTGGTCTTGATCGGCTTAAAGAAAATGACTCTTTATCGTTCCAGCCATATATACCTAGGCTTCATCGGCTGATTCTTTACTTTTACTTGATTGGTTTGGCTTTTCTTGAACCGAATGTTCTTCTATCAAGGATTTCTCCTTGAAGAAAGTGGCTCTTTACCAGCCGCATATACCTCGGCTTCATCAGCCGATTCTTCACTTTCATTCGATTGGTTCGGCTGTTCTTGAACCGACTGTTCTTCTATCGAGGATTTCTCCTTACCTTTACTTTGATTTTTATATCGGCTCCATTGCAGCCGATCGTCCTTACTTTTCTTTTGGAATTGCTCATATTGGGCAACTCGAACATCTAGATCAAATAGGTTAGAAAAATTCTTATCTTCAAAATGATCTTTCATCTTAAAATGTAGACTATTTAATGTCATTTTGGCGAACTCTGATTCCGGCATTCTCATAAAGCATCGGATTTTGGCTATTTTGAAACGGTTCAAATACTCTTCGACCATTTCACCTGATTTTTGTCGGTATAAAGCTAAGTCGGTGACCGATAATTGTGGCTCCGACCTATAGAATCGCTTATGAAATTTTCTTTCCAATTCGTCCCAATCTTGGACGGAATTGGCTGATAAACTTGTATACTAAGCAAATGCCGTTTTAGTTAACGACGTGTTAAACAATCTTAATTTTAAAAATAGATTTGTCGCGGCTTTCCGGCACTGTGCCGTGAACCGTGCCACATATTCGACCGTGTTTTCGGTCTCATCTCCAGAAAATTTATCAAACTTCGGCATTTTCCAGCTTACGAGGTATGAATGCTCTGTGTCTATATTTGCAGGATAAGGTGATCTAAATATAGGCCGCATTGCCGGCCTTGTGCCTACTCCAAAAGTATTTCGGATGGCTTTTTCGATTTGCGCATATATTTCATTATTGTTTTCCTGCAAAGAAACTTGTGCTTGTGCTGCATTCGGTCCTTGTAATGGTCCGAAGTTTTGTGCTATGGGATTTGCTCCTTGAATATTTGGAGCCTGCCCCGCAGCTCTAACTCCTACATTTTGAGACTGGTCTGTTGCCATCGGCGGAGGTGGTGGCAATCCCCATGCAATTTCCGGCTGTTGACCGGTATTGACAACGGCCAGTCTGTAAGCCGCTTGGAATGGTCCCCCCTGGTATTGGGGCTGTCCATTTACCGGTGTCGCAGGATTTTACAACACTGGTGTCATCATAGGCCCTTGTAAGCCTGTCATTGGTTGCTCATTTTGAGTCAATAATTGCCCTATTCGGGCAATATTTTCATTACAGGCCGTGATGGCGGCCAGCACCGGGTCTAATCGAGCGGTACTTTGATGGATATTTTGATCTAAAGTTTGCAGGACTCGGGCCATCTAGCCGAGTGCCTGAGTTAAACTCGGCTCTTGATGAGCCGACTGTCCACTAGTCTTACCTCCAACAGGTAGTACCGCCTGATTCTCATTTGCATTTTCGACGCTACTAGCTTGGTCATTCCCTGAAGGCCTGGGAATGGCTCTATTCCGGAGGTTCATAGTATTATCGTCAGCCATAGGACAAAGTCTAGATTGGAAAAACCTGAGTTGGTCCCACTGGGCGTGCTAAAATTTGTTGGTAGCCGAATTTCCTGACCCTTGACTCGATCAAAGATCCTCCTCGGGAAGCGCGTCGGGGTGAGGAACGGCTGCGGATAGTGACCCTCGAAGTTTGCGCCCTTCGACAGATTAAGCGATTCGGCTGACGAGGGATTGAGCCAGCCGAGTTCGAAAATCACTACTATCTGTTTCGGTTCGGCTGGAATGAGCCAAATGTATAGAGCAGGCCGGAAACTAAGCCGAAAGAAGAACCGAATGGCTAAAGCAATACGAGATTTGGTCGGCTACAGGGATGGATATTCAGTTTACAACGGAGTGATGCCCGTG
This sequence comes from Ananas comosus, assembly GCF_001540865.1. NCBI lineage: Eukaryota > Viridiplantae > Streptophyta > Magnoliopsida > Poales > Bromeliaceae > Ananas > Ananas comosus. The sequence continues at coordinate 4,598,790 of NC_033632.1, read as the reverse complement.
GGGCAGGGAGACTCCGGGGTTTTACTTAAAAACTACTCCTAGAAAAGCAGTAAATGCGAAAAAGAAAAAATTACATTTAGACTACTCCTAGAAAGCAATAAATGCAGAAAAGGAAAGATATGAAAATGCGGTGGTCTTCTCGTTCAGGGGAGAGAAAGACCCCTATTGCAGGCTTCGAAATTACTATTTATAGTAATATCAACCCACATTATTGGTTGGTTGAAAGTAGTCGGGGAAGTGGTTGTAACCATGATCGTGGAAGTTACGCCCACTCCTCAATCGTTCCCGCCTAAAATCTTCAGGTGCCTTATTGCCGACTCCTGATGTACCACGTGTTCTTATTAACTCATACGTGGATTTGGTCGGCATGTTAATTTCAATTTTGGCATCAACAATAATCAACTCTATAATTTTTTAATTTCATTACAATTAAGTTCCGTTAGTTAGAAAGGTGTTAAAATTGACGAAAAATGCCGACGGAGGCGCCGTGTCAGCGCCACGGAGACGCTATGTCAGTGGATAGAAAAAAAAAAAAAAAAGCTGGGGACCAAATTAAAAAACGGTGCAAAGTTGAGGACCAACGGTGTAATTAACCCATTAAATTTATAAATTCAAAGCAGGATTTTTAGTTTAAAGATTTAAATTTTAAATTTAAATTTTGATTTTGAATTCAAATTTAAATTCCAATTTAAATTTCAATTTTGTATTTAATTTTAAATTTTAAATTTTAAATTCAAATTCATATTTCAAATTCTAAATTCTAATTTAATTTCAAACTTCAATTTGAAATTCCAAATTTAAAATGTGAATTTGAATTCGAAGTTTAAATTCAAATTTAGAATTGAAATCAATTCTTACATTCAAATTTAAAATTTAAAATCAAAATTTTGAATATGATTTTAAATTTAAATTTAGAATTTTAATTTAAATTTCAGTTTCAAAACTTTCATTTTAAATGTAAATTGAAATATCAAAATCAAAATCAAAATTTTAAGTTTGAATTCAAAATTTAGATTCAATTTAAAATTTGAATTTCAATTGAAAATTTAAATTCAGCTTTAAATTCAAATTCAAAATTCTTATTTCTCGTTAGTTTAAAATTTATTCAAAAATTTAAAATTTAAAATTTAAAATTTTTATTTTTAGAAACTAAATGGAAAAACGTGCAAAATTTGGGGCCTAAAATTAACATTTAAAAGGATGCCAAATAAGCGATGAAGTGGGGATTCCGTTAATTTTAACCGTTTTTTGAGGGCTGGGATATAATTGTAATAAAATCAATAAATTAAGGACTCAATTGCAAAAAAAAAAAAAGGTGGGGGACTGAAATAAAAATTAGTGCAAAGTTGAGGACCAATGGTACAATTAACCAAAAAGAAAAATCAAAGTTGAAGGGGACTTTCACAGTTTCTTATAGTTGAGGGGCCTCCTCGTAAAATTCACCTTCCCCCACGACTTCGTTTTGTTTCCCTCCTCTCCTCCTCCTCGTCTCTCTCATCGCTCTCTTCTCCCCCTTAACCCACCCTCGATTAGGGTTAGGGTTTCCGCCTTGCTCCGCATCGCCATGGATTCGCAGCAGCCGCAGCAACACGATCGCTCGCAGGGGCTTCAGCCGGAGGGCGAGCTCGAGTACCAGCGCCTGCCGCCGCCGCCGCAGCAGCAGCAGCAGCAGCAGCAGCCGCAGCGGCGGCGGCCGCAGCCTCCGCCTCCGTCGTCTGGGGGCGATCTCGTCGGCATCGGAGTGATGGTGTTGATCTCGGTCGCTTTCGTTCTGGTGAGCCCTTTAGGGTTTCTGGTGTTCGGTTTAATCGATTCCGAGATATATCGGTCGATTTCACTTGGCACTTGATTTGGAATTTTACCCTAGTTCGAGATAAACGAAGATGATCAAGAGAAATGAGTTGTTTTGTCGATTGATTTGTGAAAGAGTTCAATTACTATTATTTCCTCTTATGCTAGTAAATGTAGAAATCCTAGCTGAGGAGTGGATATGATGAAGGGGAAAAGCTTCAAAAAGGCAACTTGTGGTATAGCACATTTATAGTTTACTAAACGTTCTTCAAAACGTAGCACTTTTCACTGCTGTGGTTTTTGTTTTAGCTTTATGCGGTAACCTGATACTACTATGTATGGGTTGCAAAGTGGTACATGTGGAACAACCGTTTGTGTCTATAAAAGGCATAAGCAGCAAGTGAATGGTGTTCTTTTAATAGTTTATATTTAAGGCTCACGAAATAAACTTGAATTAAATGAGAGGAAATTAAATGAGACTAGGAGCTTGATATGATTCAAACTCAGTACCTCTTCAATTGTCTAATGTCTAAACTTCAAAGAAATGCTCTTGATTTTGGCTTCACATGGGCTAGTTTAGCTTTGAGTTCAGCAGTTTTGGTGGTTTTAGTAGCTTCACTGCTTAGATTTAACTTGTGGCAAATAATCTCCAATAGGTTTAAACAAATTGGAAGAACCAGTAAAAGTCAAGATGAGTTTTTAGCATTAGCAAAATATTACTCAAGGGATAGTAGTAGTAATTTGTGCCGTCTTCTTGTTTAACCATTTGTGCCCCTAGTTTGCTATCTTTATTTACTTTAAATTATTAGTCCATGCATCGAATAGCAGAAAGACTGAACAAGGAATTATTCATGTATTCGGATATCGAATGCTAAAAGCTGTATGCAATGTTATGGTTTTTATAGTCTATAGGGCATTTGCTTTTAAATTTCCAGAAGCTATTTGAAAGAAGTATATGGAAAAGAAAAGGGATTGTGGATGTTGAAAGGAACACAAGCATTTTTTTTTTCTTGCTGTGTTTGTACTTTGGTGTGGAACTTAACCTTTTCATTGTCAAGCTAGTAACATTTCACTTATATTTCAGTCTATACTCTACTTTGTGAATTACAATCCAGAAATCTTTGTTGTTAAGTCTCATTACAATTGGAAAATGTCGCAGATAGTGTTTTCATCCTCTATGTCGACGTCAGGCAGCAGCTGGTACATCCTGCATCAAGTTCCTGAAGGCCATGTGGGTGTATATTGGAGAGGTGGCGCTCTTTTGAAAACAATTACTAATCCAGGTATATTTTGATACGGAGCTGTTTTTGTTTTTTTTGACTTCCAAACTGCTGGAATTTGCTTGGATATTGTTTTCGTTAATAGGGTTTCATCTGAAATTGCCTTTGGTTACGAAGTTTGAGCCCATACAAGTCACCCTTCAGACGGACCAGGTACAAAGAATCGGATTGAAGAGAGCAAGTAGAATTACATTGCTTCTTCTTCTTAGTCGATTTATGTTGGAATTCTCAATGCCTTCTTATATTGGTTGTCAGGTAAAGAATATACCATGTGGTACAAAAGGTGGTGTTATGATTAGCTTCGATAAGATAGAGGTGCCCTACCAGTGTACTTAATACAATTTGATGACATCTACTATTTACATTTTTGTACTTAGTATATATCATGTTATAAGTTGCATTTTCTTATCTTTCCCTTATAAACATTCCTTGTTTGCAGGTTGTGAATCGACTTAGAAAAGAATATGTCTATGAAACTTTGCTCAATTATGGCGTACATTATGATAAGACGTGGATATATGATAAGATTCATCATGAAATAAATCAGTTCTGCAGTGCTCACACCCTGCAGCAAGTTTATATCGACATGTTTGATCAGGTAAGCACATTAATCTGAAACCTTCCTTGGGAACTCAGATGAAATATTCCTATGAATTAGTAGAAATAAGAATATGTAGAGTTCATTGCTAAATTTTCCGTGATTTTGTTGGTTTTTATTTATTTAATGATGACGATGTTTCAGATTGATGAAAAGATGAAAGAGGCTATTCAAAGAGATTGCACACAGTATGCTCCTGGAATTGAAATTATCGGTGTTCGTGTTACAAAGCCAAATATCCCTGCCAGTATTAAGAGGAATTTTGAACTTATGGAGGAGGAACGCACTAAGGTATCCACTTTGCTTTTTATACGTTTATTTCATTCTATTCTATATTTGTTGCTTTCGTCGAGGATCAGGAATTCATCATAGACTTGTTTACATAACCTGTTTCTTGTAGGCTTTAATCGCCATGGAGAGACAGAAGGTCGCAGAAAAGGAAGCCGAAACCCAGAAGAAAATAGCTCTCTCAGAAGCAGAAAAAAATGCTCAGGTCAGCAAAATTCTTATGGAGCAAAAGCTAATGGAAAGGGACAGCGCCAAGAGGCAACAGGAGATCGAAAATCAAATGTACGTCGCACGTGAGAAGAGCCAAGCTGATGCTAGCTTTTACAGGTATGTCAAATAATATTCTGCTTCTTAATTGAAATTTTACTGGTTGGGTCTTCATAAAAAGCCAAAATTTTTCTCTCCTTGGAAGTGCAATTCATCCAATTCACAGGGAAGTTGGTTTTATAATAAAAACTGGTCTAATTACCAATCTGTGCCTATAGTTTTACCTCGGTTTTTTTTATTTTGTTTCTCAAAGTTTTATCTGTAACAATTTAGTCCTTGAAGTTTGTTCGGCATAACAATCCCATGTAAAAAATGTGCTGCTTCGTCACTTTGTTGGACATTGCTTTGTTAAAATTCAAATTATGAGGACGGAATAAATAAAAAATGAAACTTCATGGACTACATTGTTACAACTGATATTCTATGGACAAACCAAAGCAAACTTCAGGGACAAAATTGTTTCAAACGCAACTCCCAGTCGATAAACTGAATCTGAATCAAGCTTCATCGGCTATATCTACAGTTAGCCTCCAAAAGTTCTCAATAGAGGTGGATAATTTTAAGTACAAGAGTATAATGCAAGAAGCGGAGTTTATTAAATATGCATATGAAAATTTTAGTTTTCACACATGTATATGTAAAGAGATATTTATGCAATTTATAATATGATAATATTTCTCTGTAGTCTATATAATGAATTGATGATACACATTGTCTTCATTTTATCCAGAGTGACGAAAGAAGCAGAAGCTAATAGACTGAAGCTCACACCCGAGTATCTTGAACTCAAATTCATTGAATCGATTGCCAATAACTCGAAAATCTTCTTTGGAGACAAGGTATTAATCTCTGCGTAGCTTCTATTTGCATTTCTTCTATTTATATTTGATACATGTACAGTAGTTCCTGAACACTTTTGATTCGTCGCGATTTAGTCGCTAGAATGAACTTGAATGGATTAGTATTTGATCTTGTTTTTGCAGTGTCATTGGTTTTCTGTAAAAAGAATGAAAATACCCCCTGATGTCCATCAACATTCTTGATTGCTGTTACGTTGTATTACTATAATTAATACAATAATTGTTTTTTTGCCAATAACTTGTGTTTTAACATGACAAGCCACCAGCAATTCACAATTTCATGTGTATGAATGGAAAGTGAATCTGGGATTGCGGATAAAAATTGTTTTAGTGAATAATTCAAGAACCAAATCATAATAAGTAAACGTTCAGAAACAACCATGCATTTACGCCCCTGCTTATTGAGTACCCAATTGTGACAAAATCTCAATGCAGGTACCGAATATGGTGATGGATCAGAGGTTGCTCGGCAATTTTCTCAGCGGCATCGCTCAAAGGGATCATGTAGAGATATAGCAATAAGCAGTTCGAATCAACTGCACAATTTTGGATTTTTGAAGGGCCATCTCGCTACTCACTCTTGCTTTGTTTGAACTAACTGTGCAGTTTGAATTAGCGACGACTTCTGGGGTTCCTACCAAATGATAGCTATTTCTGATTAGCTATTCTGGGGGCGCACGGGAACGCATCGAAACTCAATACCAAACAAGCCCGAAAAATCATGCGACTTTTTCTGTAGTTGATCTTGGCTTTTGTTTCAAGTTCTTTTGGTTTTCTTTTTCACTTTTTACTCTCTCGATATTTCTATGTGAAAAGATCTCTCTCTCTCTCTCTCTCTCTCTCTCTCTCTCTCTCTCTAGGTGTTGTTTGCCAACATATAATGATTTGTTTTACTTTTGGGGAGAATTATGTCAATGGAGAGTTGTTTTAAGTTTTCCTGTATATTATTATTATGCTTCTACCATTGAATGGAAAAAAAAAAACTCTTTCGAAAATCTATGCTTATTATTATTATTATCACAATGTGTCGTATGGTTGACCACAAGAAAAGCATAAAGCATGTCTCACATGTTCAAAAACTCAATAATTAAATCATTGTTACGCTGGAAAGTTACTAATTAGTGGTAGAAGCTTGTGCCATATTTTCCCGTAAAATTACGGGAGCCTAGTTTACTAGTAAAAATGTCTATAATGTGGCCATCATACAGGTGATGTGATGTATTAAAAAAGGAATTAGCAAGTTCCTCCCCCCATGCCGAGAAAACATTTATTCTTTATTGTGTTCAATTCATTTCAAAATACTTCAATTGGTACGCGCAAGAAATAGGCCAATTCGGCAGCTTTTTGTTCAATTTCTTGTGGGGTAAAATTCTCATCAGTACGACTGTACTCTGATTGTACTCTGATTTCCATATAAAGGACGCGGCGAGGATAAAGATCAACTTTAATCTCAATTCTGATTGATTGGATATCTCTCATAAGGAAGCTAAGGAAGATGCGACGGCTTATTCCAGAAAATTTCCAACGAATAATGCACACGATTCTTCATTCATCTCATCATGAGTTCTAAGAAAAATATTTTTATTGTATTTTTCTGTCAAAAGATAGATGTGATTGGCTGAGTTTTGATAATGCAGTGTAGTTGCTATATAGTATAAACTGCTCTATGTAATTAAAGTTATTAATTATGCATTCGTTTTGATCTTATATATTACATATAGTTTTATAAAGCTTCAAAATATAAAAAAAAAGAAACTTATTTTTTGTATTCTAACTTATTGACATCATTATGGCATATTATCAAAATCGAAAGAAAAAAAAAGATTTTTAATTTATTTTTAAGTCTTATAAAATTATATGCAATTATTTTTTTTTTTAGAGAGAAAGATAACATACTATCCGCTTTGTTTATTTCTTTTAAAAATAATAAACTTAGCTGAAAATGTAAATCAACTAGGACTCGAACTTGAGACCTCAGATACCAACTACCAAATCTTTTATCACTTGCGCTAGAACATTCTAGGAGTGTAATGTGGGCCGTGGCAGGCTGACACGGCTCACATTATTCGGGCCGATTCGGGCTAAGTATTGGCCCGGCCCGACCCAGTTATAAATTTGGGCCGAGCCGTGATCCTCCGTTTCGCCCTGCACGGGCCGAGCTTCGTGCCCGCCCGGTAAAAAGGGTGGTTTTTAAAAGTTCTCCCAACCTTCTTTTGTTATATTTTTTTGAAAAAAATTATTTTTTTAGAAAAAAATCTAACTAATTTTTAAATTATAACTTTTTGACTTATAATTTCTAATTTACAAAATTATACTTAACTTTTTTAAAACTCTTTTAAAAATTTTATAAATTTTTAAAAAAACTAAAATACCAACAATAGAGCTAACTTTTTAATATTATTAATCTTTAGTTTTTAACCAAAATGCCCTATCTAACAGTCAAATTTTTGAATACTAGTTAGAACATTCTGATCATTTTTACCAAAAAGATATATATTTTAATTTTTTTACCTTTTCTTTCAAAATTCTTTGCCTCATCTAACCAAAGCATAGTTAGTTAATTCCGATTCGGCAAAAATTCGGTACGGATATAATACGCATAAAATTTGTTTTCTAATCTTTAAATTCGTTGAAAAATTCGGCTTAAAAACGGATTCGGCATAAAATATAAGATATAAGATATAAAATATAAGATAATTTATATTTAAATATAAAAATTATATATATTTTTTATTCATATTTTCAATAATTCGGGAATAATTCGCGAATAATTCTCTATCTATGGAAAAAATTCGTAAACGGACCGTTTAATTCGGATTTTTAATAATTCGCGAATAATTTTCGAATAATTCGCGAATTAACTAACATAGAACCTAAGATCACACCGCATTCCAGTCCTCTGTGAACGATCTTCTTCTGGGTGAGTTCAGGTTTAGATCTTGTATTATAGAATACATTTAATGAGTTAGATTTTGATTTTGAAATCTTTATTACAGGTTTTTAGAAGTGCACTGCAGAGAATTAAGAGAGAGAGAGAGAGAGAGAGAGAGAGAGAGAGAGAGAGAGACACTTAATTAGTCCAAAAGTGGTCATTATCTAACGAAGGAGAGAAGCAAGAGAAAAAAGTACTCAAAAAAAGACTCTTCTTGTGTTGGTATCTTGTAATCTACAAACTCTTTCTCCATTGATAACTTTTGTCTTTATTCGTCGTGCCCACAACTTTTGGGCATCGAATTTTCTGCATTAAAGATTTCATTAGCATCTTTAGTTGGAATCTTTGACTTGGATTCATGTGTATCTCATGCCATTTAAATATTAAAAATTAAAAATATCACTCTCTACTGATTTAAGTTTTCAGATAATAACGGTTGTTTCACAAGAAGTATCAGAGCAGTAGGTCATAAATTTGAATCCGGACGTGAGAAAAATAATTCTTTCATTTAATTTAATAATGTCGGCCTCTTACTTAAAAAAGAAAAAAAAAAAAAGATAATAAGAAAATCTCGAATGTGAATCATCAAATTTTTAGCCAACTACACTTGATACAGTGTATTTTACTTTTTTCAACCACAGATACTTTGGGGCATAGTAAAATCTGCTGCTAATTTTTATTCTTAACTCTAAATTTACATCTTGTTTTTTGTGTGCAAAGAAGTCCATGTTCTTCCCCAGTAGGTGCCTTTCACCATGTGCTTTAATTATTAGTTATTATCTTTTCTGATTTTTCTTCAGAAAAATTTACAGATAACCCCTCACTCATATACTTTTTTTGCGCTAGGCCTTTCAACTATTTTTCTTTGGATTAATGCCCTATCAACTTTTGATTTTCTTTTTTAAATTCAAATTGTGCAGTGATGAAAAACAACTTGAGATCTTGTTAAAATCGGGTGGTTATTTTGTTAATTTAGTTGTTCAACACACTTTTTTCTACTGATGAAATCTCAAATTTTATCAACTGGTGACGGTCAGCAACTAACAAAGTCATTAATTTTCATGATATCTAAATCAATTGTAGAAAAATTACTCAGATAAAAAGAGTTAAAACATTGGAAATGTCACTAAGGGTTAATTTATAAAAGTACTAGGTTTCATACTTTTGAAAATCTAAAAAATTTGAGAGTGCTTTCAATCTTTCCTTCTCTCATGATACAAAATTGTGGTGACAACCCCTATCCACGAAGCATGCAACCACTTTAAATTCAAAAATTCAAAAAAAATCTAAATATTTCTTTAACCTTTCAAAATATAAAATGGATGCTTTTAAAACCACAATCTAATGGTGGAGATCGTTCATAGCGTTGCTTTAAAAAAAATTTGCTAAATTTCAATTTGTCGTCCTATGGTTTAGTTGATTTTCACTTTGCCATCATGTGATTCAAAAAGTGGCACGTAATCACTCTGTAGTTTTTTAAAAAATTCACCTTGCTATCCTATTTGATGGCAACTTTTATTACTGAAACAAAAATGATATCACAGAATGGTTAGGTATAATTTTTTAAACTATAGTATGACAAAGTAAAAATAAACTATACCAAATTAAAGTTTACCCAGAAGAAAAACACAAAAGGTGGAGGGTCTATTTCAAAACTATTAAAATGTGAGGGTGTCCCAATACATTTTTATAATTTTTCCTTTTTTATTCTTCTTCCAATACTAATAGAAAAGGTTTGTACTTGAAAACTTCAAATACTATCCATGCGGTTTTGCACTTTCTCACGTTGGTACTCTATAGTTTAAAGTGTATCAGTTTAGTACTCCGTGATTTCATTTTATTTTTATTATTCCTTCCACTAATTTTTTTTCGTTAAATCGGTGACAAAGTTAAAACTAAAAGGTACTAAAGTGAATATTCGATAAACTTAGGTGGGGTATCTGAAATTTTTTGTATATAATTTAATGAAATGTTAACAGAGGAGCTGGCGAAAACAGAAAATAAAATCACAAGGTACTAAATTAATACACTTTAAACTATAGAATACTAAAGTAAGAAAGTATGAAACTACAGGAGTGGTATTCGAAGTTTGCCCTTTTCAGAATGGGTGTCTCATTTATCATGAAATAGTTGCCAACTTTGTTTAATTTGCTAACATTGACATCTTCTTTCTCTGGGCCCAGCTGGGGTTCTCTTTTCCTCTTAGGTAACTGTTCTATTGGAGGAAGAAGATTTGTTTTTTTTTAAGAGAGGAAAAAAAAAAAAAAAAGAATCATAAAGAATCATTAGTGGACTTCTTTATGTCAATTTTCTTTCCAGTTTTTATATATATCTCTATGATTCATCTTTGTCATTGTTGTTGGTTTATTTCCTTGCACAAGGTAATTCCTCTTTTCTCCTGTTTACTTTTCTCTGTTGTATGCATAGTTAATTACTGATCATTCTGAAGTTCACTGTGTTCTTTACAATCAGATTTTAGATTGAAACTTTTAATCATTACTTATTTCCCAGTTTAATTCCCAAAATTGGGTTTGATTTAGTTGCTGTATTAAAAATCCTCATCTGCTCTGATGGTATAAATGCTTCTTTTTCAGATTACACACCATATCCTCATCAATCTTATCTCCCTAGTTATTACTCACCTTTTTCTTTTCTTTTTTTTCCAATTTTTGCTTCTCATCCAATACCCTTACCACATACCTAATTCCTTTTTGGAGACAATTTATAGTTCTAATATTGCTAATATTGGGTTCTCTTTTCTTCTTCTTCTTCTTCTTCTTATAATTATTATTATTTCCAATTTGAGCTTCTTATCCAACATACTTACCATAGACTCTTTTCTTTTTTTTTTTTGAGCATTTTAGTTTTTGAAAAATAGTCCTCAAATAGATAGATATTAATGGAAGATAAAGGAGGTGCCAATTCATAGTTTAATGTTGGTTACTCTTTTGTTCCCAGTATTATCATTATTATTTTTCATAACAATTTGAGCTTCTTATCAAAGGCACTTATTGTTGTAGGACAGGTATAGAGTCTTATGTTTTAGAGGGGCTCCAAAATATGATTTATAATTTTATTTTTTTTGAATTTTAAAAAAATATTTGAAATATTTTTTAAATTTTTTTGAAATTAAAAAAAATTAAAGAAAATAGAAAATTTAAAAAAAGTAGAAAAAGATAAAATAGGAAAAATAATCAGGAGTGAACTCACTTTGAGACTGGACTCACTCTAAGGCGATGTATTCCCGAAAGAAAAAAAAGTTGCTGATGCGCGAAAGCTCCGAATCATCTTTATCTTTATTAATTTATTAAGATCATCTGCATTTTATTTATGCTATCTTTAGTCTTTGATATACATAACTAATTTCGAATTTGATCTTATTCTATATGACCAACTAAAACAGCTTTATCTAAAGATTAACCAAATAATAAAAATCTAAAAGTAAATGCAAATAAAATCAAATAAGAGAATAACTAAAAATTCTCATTTAACTGACTGAAAGATACGCTCAACTAATCTAATCTAAATTAAAAATGATGAACTAAATCGGTGGTTAGTGTTGGTTCAGATCTGTTCTGCATCACTTACCATGTACTTCAATTTTCTTTCCCAGTTTTGTTACCAAATTAGTCCTTGAAAGATGTATGTGGTGGAAGACAAAGGAGGAGCAATTGCTCTAATGCTGGCTGCTCTCTTCTTCTTGGGCACTTGGCCTGCTGTCCTCACACTCCTGGAGCGCCGCGGCCGTCTGCCTCAGCACACTTATCTCGATTATTCCATCACAAATCTGTTGGCAGCAGTTTTTATTGCTTTAACTTTCGGTCAAATTGGAGACAGCAAGCCGGATATGCCGAATTTCCTCACCCAGCTTACTCAGGTCAGTGTTTTGTTCCTCATTTTAGGCTTCAATTTTGGATTCATTTATGTTGGTGTTGTTTCTGGTCTGCGCAGATCTGCAGAAGCTTACGAAATTTCGAGAACAAGATTTACCCCTTAATAGTTTGAAGTATTGCACATACTTTTCTAAAAGTATGAATTGATATCTGTCTAAATTACAAGCACATTTTAGGGGCGATTATTGAACATATTACGGCATGTCGAGAATTTTAGAGATGCTTTTATACATCTTTGAAGCGCAGTTTTAGTGATTTTAGTTCATAAAGGTGTATGTTTTCCTAAACCAAGTCGATTAAATCAAGTTTTCCGCAATACATACAAAGATGAATATAACTTCTCAAAAGGGGATACCAATAAAATTCGGTTTCTGGAATAAGATGTTTATGTAGTTGAGCTTATCCTTGGAGTAATTTTCTCCTTTGGGACTTTTCTTTCTTTTACTTATTGATCTGATGATGCTGTAAAACAAAATGAGCTCTAATCGATAATTAATTCTTGTTTCCTCGTTGACGCGTAATGATCTACAAAGTAAGATAATGTTTCTGTTCCACTCTTTAGCACCAATTGATTAAGTGTGAGAATTCAAGATTTACTTGAAAAATTGTTAGCGCAGTTCGATGCAGGTAATGTGCTTCTTGAAATCATGATTGGTTTTTTCTTCACATTTCACGTACAAGCATAATAAGATTATCTTACGCCTGTATTTCTTTGTGCAAATAAATAGTTCTTATTCTTAGAATTCAGAGTGACCTGTATACTCCTAGTTTTCCTGATAAAACGCTTCGACCTGAGAGATAGCTATATTCCTATTATTCGACTTTATTTTGTTCAATGTCACTACTCGTGACGAATATAATAGATGAACCAGTTTATGTTTTATTAACTAATGATGGATGCTTCTTAATGAAGGACAATTGGCCTTCAATATTATTTGCAATGGCAGGTGGTGTTGTTCTCAGCCTCGGAAATCTTGCCACTCAGTATGCTTGGGCTTTTGTCGGCCTTTCGGTAACGGAGATCATCAGTTCAAGTATCACTGTCGTTATAGGTACATAGTTCTTTCTTTTTCCAGTTCTAATCTTCGGTGTTGTTCTCAGTATCAAATTTACGGCTTTCAATAACCTATTTATTCCTTCAAGTCGATTCGGAACTTTCTGGTATCTTCCATACCATAATCTCTCTTTACTTCAAATTTATGCTGTACAGAAAAAGAGCATGTACCTTAAATTTATCTGCCTTGTTTGAGATTTCCAGGCACAACCTTGAATTACTTTCTCGACGACCGCATTAATAGAGCTGAGATTCTTTTCCCGGGAGTAGGGTGCTTTCTAGTAGCAGTATGTCTCGGCTCCGCCGTCCACTCCTCCAACGCAGCTGATAATGAAAAGAAACTGAGTGGTTCCTCAACTAACTACACGAAAACAACTCGGTGCTTTTTTTTTTTTTTTTTTTTTTTTTTTCTATTTTCATTTTTTTCCCATGCTTAATGTAAGATCAAGAAAGATTACTTAGGCTCCATTTGGGGTTTATGGGAAGCGCAATGAGAAAATGTTTCATTTGTTTAAGATCAAGAAAGATGGAGAAATGAGCGGGTCTCTAGTGACAACTTTTCGTGTCGCAATATTGTTTAAGCGAGCGGGTCTCTAGTTAAGATACGTTTTTCATATTGGTAGAGTTTTTAAGGGCATATGTTGAAGTTCAGATCAAGAATGTTAAGTGTCGATAGATCTTGAAATGTATCCAAGAAGATGTCTCTTTCTTTAATGGATTCTATGTTTTATCATCCACTATAATGAACAAATTTTTACAGGGCAAATTCAGATGTATCAAAGGACATGGAGAAAGGAGTTACTAATACTTCAGACCCTACTGTTGGTGTGGAGAACGCAAAAGCCGGTACAGCAGAATACCTCATACAGCTCGAGAATAGACGGTCAATTAAGGTTTGAGGCAAATGATTCATGCTAGTCTTATTCAAACTCTTCTCTCTGACAAAAGTCAGATTAGTTTATATACTTGTTTCTGAATTTTGACCCTGGTTTCAATTAGGCAGAGATTCAAATTTCGGACAATTCAAATCCTGAAAAGTCGCTATTTTAGCATCATTATTATTGTTCACAGTGCAGTTGCAAATACGTGCAGCTAAACAGCCCCTAAGTGCAATAAGACTATATTTGTAAAAGTTGCGATATATCAGACTAATTCAGTGTACATTTCTATATCCCAGGTGCTAGGTTCCAACTTATTCTTCGGCCTCGGAATAGTATTTTTCTCTGGACTATGCTTCTCCCTCTTCTCTCCTGCATTCAATCTAGCCACCAATGATCAATGGCACACTCTGAAGAAAGGTGTGCCGCATTTGGTGGTCTACACCGCATTCTTCTACTTCTCGATCTCGTGTTTTGTTGTCGGAATCGGTCTAAACATATGGTTCCTTTACAATCCCGTGCTCGGTCTGCCGCGATCGTCGTTCGCGGCTTATTTGAAAGATTGGAAAGGGAGGCAATGGGCTCTTCTTGCCGGGCTTCTCTGCGGGTTCGGAAATGGATTTCAGTTCATGGGTGGACAAGCTGCCGGATATGCTGCTGCTGATGCTGTCCAGGTTTGTAATTCTTTTCTGGTAAAAAATGTAAAGAACTTATTCTGGTCTGACTATCAAACCTTTAAAAATTTTGATTTCGCTATCGATCCTTTTATCTTATTTGATTTGAGTCAGTTAATGACCCTTTAACTTTAGAATTTAAATGCGTCGTTTATTTTTACAGGTTTACTTAGTATATATTATGTAATTTATACAACTATAAATTCATTAAAGTAAGTAATTAGCGAACTGTCAAATGACTTCAACCAAACAAATTGAAAAGTTGGGTACTAAAATCAAAATTTTAAGAGGCTAGATAGTTGAATCAAAATGGTCTATCGTTCAGATAAGTTCTATACTTCTTAACGTTCTTTTCTTTACTCCTGACCTTCCATTGTAGTCTACAAATTTCTAAAAGGTTTCAGTTGCATACGCGCACGATCGAAATCTATAATTTCTCTTATTTGTGAATTGGCAAAAATAATTTCTCGTATTCATGGAACTCACTTTGTCTCTTTCTCTCTCTTGAAAAATTACAATAGGTGGTGCTTCTCAAGGATTACTTATATCCATGGTACTTGTATAATGATTTATGAAGAAAGTGTTGAAGATAAAATATAAAAATACTGTTATCTGATATCTTAAACAGAATAACGGTTGTTTCATATAATTTAACATATAGTTTCTAATTCTTTTTCCCGCAATACTTTTCTTTTTCTAAATTTTTGAGCAGGCATTGCCGCTAGTAAGCACTTTTTGGGGCATACTCCTTTTTGGAGAGTATCGGAAATCATCGAGAAGGACGTACGCATTGCTCGTGAGCATGATTTTTATGTTCATCGCTGCGGTGGCGGTTCTAATGGCTTCTTCAGGGCATAGGAAGCAATAGTGTAAAGAAGATTTAAAATGGGTGAATTCCTCTCCACATCAGTCAGGGATCAAACTTTATTAATATATAGAGATTTATACATGAATGAATAGGAAATATACAATCATGAAATCCTTCAAATTAGGCTCCTTTCCTTCTTTGTATTTGGCAATTTATTCTGTTGCTTCTTTTGTGATGAATCCATATCATTGGATATTAAATTTGAAACATTGCCTTTTATACTCCCCCTCAAACTAGACTGGGGGTGGGACCACAGTCCTAGTTTGTGACGAAAAGTATGAAACATATTTTTGGGTAAAGGCTTCGTACATATATCAGCCAATTGTTGCTTAGAGGAAACGAACCGAGTTATGAGTGATCCAAGAGCCACCTTCTCACGAACAAAATGATAATCGATTTCAATATGTTTGGTGCGAGCATGAAATACCGGGTTGACCATCATATATAGTGCTGCCAAATTGTCACAAAATAGCGTATAAGGATGAGGTTGAGGTATACCGATATCGCGAAGAATGAAGGAAATCCAAATAAGTTCCGCAGTAGTAGAAGCCATTGCACGATATTCTGCCTCCGCACTAGAACGAGAGACTGTTGGTTGTCTCTTTGCACTCCATGAGATACAATTGAAACCCAAAAATGTGCAGAAACCCATGGTTGAACGACGAGTAGTGGAACAACCCGCCCAATCAGCATCAGAAAAAGCATAAAGATTAAGCCCACTTTTAGCAAAAATTCGTAAGCCAAGGTTAATAGTACCACTTATATATCGTAGGATGCGCTTCACCATATGAAAGTATTTGATCGCGGGTTTATGCATAAAATGACAAACGGTGTTGACGGCATAGGAAAGATCCGGTCGTGTAATGGTTAAATATTGCAATGCTCCAACAATTTGTCGATATTGTGTAACATCTTGATATGGAGAGTCACCATCATTGGACATAAATGGTTTAGTTGTCATTGGTGTAGCAACCGGCTTGCATGATTGCATGTGAGCACGAGTAAGAACATCATAAGCATATTTAGATTGAGACAAAAATAAACCATATGGAGTTTGATGTACCTCAATGCCAAGAAAATAGTGCAGCGGACCCAAATCCTTCATAGAAAAAGATTTTTCAAGAGTAATAATCAAATCATCCAAAAGAGATGGAGTGTCACTAGTTAGAATAATATCATCTACATATAGTAAAAGAATAATAGTGCAACCACCATTTTTATAAACAAAGAGAGATGAATCCGCAACACTGCAAGAAAATCCATAGTCAAGAAGAAATGAGCTCAAGCGATCGAACCAAGCCCTAGGCACTTGTTTGAGCCCATATAATGCTCGTTGAAGCTTGCAAACATAATTAGGTCGATTAGAATCAACAAATCCAGGTGGTTGCTCCATATAGACCGGAGCTTGGAGATGCCCATGCAAAAATGCATTTTTAACGTCAAGTTGACGAATAGGCCACTGCTTAATAGTTGCAATAGTAAGAATTATTCGAATAGTAGCTGGCTTGATCACAGGACTAAATGTCTCAAAAAAATCTACTCCTTTTTGGCTGTATCCTTTGGTCACGAGTCGAGCTTTTAAACGATTCAAAACTCCGCCAGGTCGAATCTTGGTTTTGAAAACCCATCGACAACCTACCACATTCATATCAGTTGTGCGAGGAACGAGTTCCCAAGTGTTGTTAGCAGCTAAGGCATCCATTTCTTCTATCATAGCAAGCTTCCATCCTTCATGTTTCAGGGCACTTTTAATAGTTTTGGGTTCTACAGGGATAGCGGAAGTGATGGTTAAATGAGCATATTTAGGATTTGGTTTAAAAACTCCAGCTTTACTTCTAGTTACCATGCTATGAGATGGTGATACTTGACTTTCTTGTGGAAGTGGGTCCTTGTATGTAGGCATAGTAAATGTGCCTTGATCAAATGGTGCAGTCATTTCATAATCAGAATGAATCTCTTGGGCAGTAGAATGCATTTGATCATGAGTAAAGGAAGCAATAGAAACATCATCATGTGATTGTATTGGGGACTCATTAAAGAGCCTTGCTCTATCGGAGTCATTTGAGGAAGGTTGATTCATTGTATTTTCTATTTCACAAGGATGCTTCCATTCATGAAAAATAGATGGCTCATCTTGCACTGCTATTGTATTAGGGACGTCGGTTGTTAAAGTGAATGGAAAAATATTTTCATCGAAAATAACATGACGAGAGATATAAACTCTTCCTGTTGGCCGATACAAACATCGATATCCTTTATGTTTCTCACTATATCCCAGAAAAATGCATGGCAATGATCTATTATCAAATTTATTTGTAGCATAATGTCTAAGATATGGATAACAACGAGATCCAAAGGTTCTGAGAATAGTATAAATGGGTTGTTTATTGAATAAAACAGTATAAGAACAATTCATACCCAATGCCGGAGACGGTAGTCGATTAATTAAGAAATTTGCTGTTGCAAAAGCATCAACCCAAAATTGTTTCGGCGCATTAGCTTGATTTAGCATAGCTAATCCGAGTTCCACCACATGCCTGTGTTTGCGTTCGGCAGCACCATTCTGTTCCGACGTTCCTGGACAAGATAACTGATGTACAATACCTCTATCAAGTAAATGATCAAGAAATTCCTTTTTGATAAATTCTCCACCACCATCTGATTGAAATATTTTTATTGTTTTATCAAGCTGCTTCTCAACCATTTTTTGAGAAGCAACGAAACAACTAAAGAAATCCAGCTTTCTCTTAAGAGGATAAAACCAACAGTAGCGAGAAAAATCATCAATAAACACAGCATAATATCTAAAACCTTGCACTGAAGAAACTGGAGCCGGTCCCCATAAATCACAATGTATTTTATTTAATGCCTGAGTCGATCGATTATTTGAAGGATAAAAAGGAAGTCTTGAACTTTTGCTTATTTGACAACTCGTACATAAACTACTAGATTTTTTATTGACCGAAATCAAATTGTTTGAAACAAGATACCGCAGCACCTTCGCTTGTGGATGACCGAATCGTCTATGCCATACATCCTCATCAGCTATTCAAAAACGTCTTGAAAAGAAGGCTTGAACTTTCGGCTTATTAAAGACATAAAGACCTCCATGCTTACTTCCCGATGCTAGGACCTGCTTTGTCTTCAAGTCCTTAATTTCAAAACCATCATTACGAAACTCAAACTGGCACGGATAATCATTAGTAAGCTGTGAAACTGATAATAAATTTTGTTGTATATTTGGGACTAATAGCACCTCTCTTAATGGTATACTAGATTTTCCATTAGTAATTCTAGTTTCACCAATATGAGAAATATTCAATTTATCCCCATTTGCAACTATAACTGAATCAGATCCTTTATATGGCTTCAAATTAACAAGTTTACCTGCATCCTTTGTCATGTGCGCTGTTGCTCCCGTATCTGGAAACCATTCCTCATCTTGAGCGCTTTCAAGTTGCATTGCCGCTAAGGCTTGTGGAATATCCTCTGCTTGATAGCTGTTATCAAATCTATGCCACCTCCATATCTTTGGCTTATGAAGGCCATGGAGTGGTTTGTTGGGTTACTTTCGTGTCCTTTATTTCTTAATTCATGACTTTGAAGCAAAGGAATTAAGTCAGAGTAAGATGGTACTAGTGGTTTTAACATAGCCGTGGCAAAAGACTCATACTGTGGTCCAAGTCCACTTAAGAGCCAAAAAACCTTGCTTTGATCAGAGACAGGTTTGCCAATAGCATTTAATTGATCACAAATCGACTTAAACTCTCGTAAATATTCAGATAAGGAAGACGTACCCTTCTTCATATATTGAAGTTTTGAGAGTAATTCAAATTCACGAGCCTGCGAATTTTGAGAAAATGCATCTGCAAGAGCTTGCCATACATCTGCTGAAGTCTTCACACCAACGACAAGTCCCAGGACTTCTTCGGAGAGAGTTCCGGTGATCCAAGCTTTCACTAGACGATCTGTGCGCGTCCATGCTGTGAAATCTGGATTTTGAATTTGGCTACTTTCGTCGGATGAAGGTACTTCGTGATGTGGTGGCTTTGATTCTCCAGTGATGAAACCAAGTAAATCTTGACTCTCGATACCATAAAGAAGGTGATATTCTCTTGGAAAGGCTCTGATACCATAAAGAAGATTTAAAATGGGTGAATTCCTCTCCACATCAGTGAGGGATCAAACTTTATTAATATATAGAGATTTATACATGAATGAATAAGAAATATATAATCATGAAATCCTTCAAATTAGGCTCCTTTCCTTCTTTGTATTTGGCAAATTATTCTGTTGCTTCTTTTGTGATGAATCCATATCATTGGATATTAAATTTGAAACATTGCCTTTTATATAGTGATGCATCCGAAAGCGCTCTTTTTTGTTCTCTTTTTTTGTAATCTCATTTTACTCTTTTTCTTCTTCCCTTACTTAGTTCGCATTTAAAGATACTTTGTCTGCAAAAGCATTGATCTGTTTATTGTATACAAAACTTGTGGAGATTTATTTGTCGAAAAGAAGAGATGGAGACAAGATACACTCTCTGCTGTAAATGATACCTCTAGTTTTGAATTTAACTGTTTCATTGTGTTCTAATTTTCGATTTTGTTATAAATTGAATCAAATGCTCAAATTTTGCGTCTGCGTAGATGTGTTGATAATATTCAAGCATGAACTGCATTGCTAGAAGTTGAACATAGAAAAAATCAATATGTAAGAGATTAGATTAAAAGTTATGAGAAATTTGTATTCTTTGTAGCTTTGTGAGCTGTAAAAATTAGGTGGAACTGTGGTTTGTAGGTGAAATAATTACACATAAATTTAAAGTGCTCAGATACAAAAATAAAATTGCACATACAACCCAAAAAAAAAAAAGAAGTAATGCTATTAAACTTCTTTAAAGGTTAAAATAGTGAAACAAAATTAGAAGCTAAGTTTTAAATGTAGAGTGAAATCTAAGAAGCTTGCAGAATTAGAAGTAAATAAAAATTAAAATTAAAATTAAAAAATTAAAAATTTTAAAAACACCACTAATAAAACCAATATGAAATATGCTATAAGAATAAATAAATTGGTAAGGAACAAAATTAAAAGTGCACATACAAGAGAATAAAAGTAGTTAAGACAAAATAAAAAATATAGGAACTAGAATATAAGAACAGGAAAGTAATATGTAGGAACCAGAATTAAAAACACCATCACAATAAAATGTGTAGTGAAAACAAAATTAAAACTCACTATAAATTGTATTAAAATAAAAATTAAAATTTAAACTAAAACTCTCTATAAATTAATTTAAAATTTAAACGCTAGAAGGAGGGCTTGAACCTCCGACCTTGTGGTTAACAGCCACACGCTCTAACCAACTGAGCTATTCCAACTTATATTTTATTAGCAAATTAAAATTTATAAAAATTTAATTATGAAAAAGTTTAATTCACCTATTTTAATTTTTTAAGCATTCCATCTTAATTTGAGTCATAAACATAGGCTTGCTCAGCATATTATTTGGTTTCAAGTCATAAAAATAGGCGACACACTAGCAGATTAGGTCGGGTCATATTGGATTTTCATTGCTTAGAGTTTTAGGTTACTTGGGTTTAGAGTCTAGGGTTCATGGTTTTTCATTCGAATTTAGATTGTCTAAAATTTTCTAGTCGTTTTAGCTCGATTTGGTTCAAGATTTGGTTATCTTGAGTTTTAAGTTGTTTGCATTTGGATTATGTTGAGCTTAGACGATTTGATTCAGTCTATTTGCTTTTTGGTTGTCTAGGGTCTACGTAGCTCTTATTTGAGTTCGGTGTATTTGAAGTTTTAGATCGCTTCAGGTTGAATTGTTAGGGTTTGAGTTTTTGACTATGAAAGTTGATTGCAGTTCGGTTTTTGCGTTAGTCCTGTCAACTTTCATCGACTTTGATTACGTAAATTTAGAATTGTTCCATTTTCTATGCAGTACTTTTTCCTGTTAAATATAAAGTAGACTTCAAATTGCTTTCTGGTTGTCTAGGGTCTATGTAGCTCTTGTACGAGTTCAATGTGTCAAAAGTTTTAGATCACTTCGAGTTGAGTCGTTAGGGTTTGAGTTTTTGACTATGAAAGTTGATTTCGGTTCGGCTTTTTCATTAGTCTTGTCAACGTTCATCGACTTTGAAATTAGAATCGTTTCATTTTCGACGCAGTACTTTTTCATGTTAAATATAAAGTAGACTTCAAATTCGCCAATAAACCACGAAAACTATCCACAAGTAGTGAAATTCTATAATGTTGGATAAAATTAATTAAATACCCAAAAATCAATCGCAAAAATCTTATAGATTTTTACATACCTCTTTTGTTGCGGAATGTATTACGATTATCAGAATCGAATCTCGTCTTATTTTACGAACTCGTTGATCCGCCAACGTCCTGTCTCAATTTGTTGCACATTGTTCTTACTCGTTGCAATCCAGCTACTAGAGTCGATCGCCGCACACCGCCCAAATCTCTAGGGTTTCAGATGGTGCCCTAGAGCGAACACAAGAGAGAATTTTTATGGAGAGATGATTCTTATTTTTTTTATATCACGTGTGTGGTCAATATCTCATGTATTTATAGGCCATAAGGGAGATATTAATTCTAATCATATTCCAACTATTTAAACAGATTAGGATTTATCTGTTAGATTTATTCTTTATCCCAAGTGGGCTAGAAATATAACAGATAATTATAAATATTTATTTCTTACCCCATATGGATTAGAAATATTTTAGAAAAGTCCCAATATGGACGAATCCTAACATATAAGAAATTGGCCATTAGGTTTGATTTTCAAATATTCAAAATTGGGTTTCGACACAAGATGAAATACTCCCTCTCATCAACAATGACACAAAATTCCAACAACATGAAAAAGGAAAATAGGGGACTCAAATTTCCTGGTTGATCTTGTGTAAACTACCATTTATTAAAATATAATCTATAAAGATTAAAAATTCCTCTACTCACAAAATGTAATTGAGACATAAATAACTACTCAAATAATAATCAAAAGTGCAAAACCGATTCGCATCCTACCAACTAACAAATAAGTTTTGTGAATGCTTCATCCTGATCGTGCATCTTACTTTTCTTATTTACTACTTTTGTAGCTAATCTGAAATTTATAATCTAATTAGTTAAAAGTTTTTATTTAAAGAGAGACGCAGAATCAAAATTGAGTTTTTACAGAGTAGGGCTGTCAACAAGCCAAACACAATCTAGTTCGCAAACAGTAAGTTAGATTATTAGTACTATTACTCGGCGAAAAATTGAAAAAAACTTAAAATCTTAATCTAATTATTAAAAAATATATGTTTCTTTGCATTTGGATTGGTTTAAAATCCAAATAATATATATATATATATATATATATATATATATATATATATATATATATATATATATATATATATATAGGGGAGAGAGAGAGAGAGAGCTATATTGAACTGAACATGAGCGAGCTAATCCTGTTCATGTTTAACTAGTTTATTAAACGAGCGGTCAATCTCAAGCTCATTTCGAGCCGAATATAAGCTGGCTCACTAACATCAAGCTGAATTGACTGTCGTAATGGTTTGTTAGTGCGTCCATTAGCTCTACTGAACTCATTTAATTTGGATCAAAATTATGAATTTGGAAGCCAAATTTCAAAAAATCTCTGCATATACATTGCATTTTTTTTTCTTTTTTACTTTTACCTTTCTTGATATTAAAATCGTAGGAAATATTTTGGGTAAGTAAAGCAGTGACTCTCAAATATGTCAAAGTGCACAAAAGTTAGGTGGAGAGAATAATAATTAGTGTTACTTGGGAGATTGCTTTTCCATACCTACCATAATATCCACATCACAAACCTACCCTAATACTCTCCAAAGGTTAATTGCACTATTGGTCCCCAACTTTTTTCTCCATGCAATGAGGTCCCTTACTTTTAATACATGTTTCAATTAAGTTACTATCATTAGAAATTTTGCTAATTTTAACAAAAATTGTCATGCGGTAAGGTTTGGCAAGGTTTTCGTTCCTGGCATGGCATTAATATGGCAAACATTGATTTACACTGACTCCATAATTTTTATTGTAATTAATAGATTTTTCAAATTGGATAAATATTTATCGTCTAGATTTTGAGTATAAATTTTTGCCCCTACTCTCAATCACTCAAAAAAAAAAAAAAAAAGAGTGGAGAGGGCTATTTCAGAAGAGCCTATAGTTAATGGGTCTTTATACATCTTTGGCACAAGAAAAAGGAAAAAAAGGGGTAATTACCCGTTTGGCTTGTGACACTTTTAAACTCTAATTTATTTTAATATTTAGCTTGAATTTTTTAAATTTTTATAATTAAGTCCCACAATTTAATTTAGTTGACTAAATTTTAACACATCATTGATGCAATCATCAATTACAATATTGCTATATCACCTCTACATTAGCGGTATATCAATATTTAGTCAATTGAATTAGATTTGATTGCGATAATTGTAAAAGTTAGAGGCCAATATTACAACAACTTAAAGTTTGAGGAGTAAAGTGTCAACACGGTCATAGTTTGAGGACCCAATGTGCAATTTACCCCCAAAAACACGAAACGAACCAAACCGACCGAACCAAACCGGACCGAACTGGACCGGTCGGATATTGTGCGAAGCGTTAATATTCACGCCCCACGAACACACACTCTCTCTTCCCCTTACATTTCGTGGGGATCTCGGATCGCATTTCTCGGCGCGGAGAGATCGAAAAGAGAGGTTAGGGTTTGCAATTTGGGATCTTTCAATTTCTTTTAATTTTTTTCTATCTACTCATCGCTCAAAAACGCTTTTCTAATTCCGTTTTTGCACCGTTTTTTTCATTTTTTTTTTGTGCATATTTTTACCGTGAATTTGTGATTAGCGGGAGTGTTTTCGAATGATTTTAGAATGTCGCATGTACCTATTGTCACTAATGAATCGTGCCTAGTGATTTGAATGGTTTTGTTTACGATTGCAAAGGAGACGCTCTTAAGGTGTTCGATCTTTTGCTTCAACGAAAAAAACCTTACATCTGTGATTTTCTTAGTTCTTCTTCTTTTTCATTTTTCTTTTTATATTGGAATTATGATTAAAATTATTATCTTTTCATGTTTTGCTATTAAAACTTTTATCTTCTCTGTGTTTTTTTTTTTCTCTTGTATATTTCACTTTATTCCAAGAATTGTGGAAAATTGTGAAATTTAGTTTCCAAATACTTTTAATAGTGTAGATCAAGTTTAACGGAGCCGATTGTCGATTTGGAAGCGACATCATTGAAAACAACTTGGCAGCATAGAGGCTTCCGTGCTACCGATAGTATACCAGCCTAGCTCGTGTGTGTATATACACACATATATATGTATATATGTGTGTGTGTATGTGTATTAATGTAGTGTTAGATCCACATATCTATATTATATATATATATATATCCACTTCATTTATATATATGAATCCAGTTGGTGCTTGTAAAGCAGACTAGTGCTTGTGTTTAATTCACAGATTATATACTCATCCGATTATTTTTAACCCATATAGATTATACTATATACACCAAACACACCTCAACTCTAGGGGGCCACCATAATCTATGATATTTATAATTTTAATACCAATGGCTAAAAATCACAACCCTATATTTGTACTTAATAACCATACGCGAAGCTCATTCTATATATATTAAAATATATCTTACATTAATTATATATAATATATATATTAAAATAATATAATATTTTGCTAGAATTAGTAGTAACAGATCGATATATTAGATTTGTTTATGATGAATAGGACAAATTGATGATAGACAAGTTACATGATCTAACTTTTAAACATCTGGAAATCAAATTTCAACACATTTTGCGATATTGGTTCTTTGCTAACATACAGTGAACACAAAAATGAATGGCATGGAATCGATATCCTTCCAAAAGTGATGATACAATTTTTATATATTGAGGATTTCACCGTCACTCCTCTTCATCTTAAATAGTTCACAACAATCTTTACACAAACAATTTTATGAATTTGAACTCTTCTATAGTTAAACCGCCATATCGGCATTAAAATTATTAGATTATTGTGACCCTTTGATCGTTCAGCTTAGGATACCAAAATCTACGAATGAAATTCTAAGATACATTTAAAATGGTCTAGACTCATGGTCAACTGTGGATCATCAATTTGGAAGCTCATCTCAAAATAAATTGGTGAGTACCAGCATTGACTACCGATAGTAGCCCAGTCAACTATATATATATAATATTATATATATATATATATTAGAGTCCGGCTAAGGTTGCTAGCTAAATAGCACCAAGCATTGGCTTGTAATTTTCTATCCATTAGATCTACGCATGCTGAATCATTCTTCACCCGTTAGACAGTATTAACTATTGCAACACCACCAGCATCAACCTAGAAGGCCCACATCATGCTAACCGACATCCCTTTAATCCAAGGTACGCCGAAAACTTACAAGCACCAAAGACTTGGTACTTTTAAAGCATAGGGCTCAATTCTATATATATATATATAATATATAAAATATATATATATAGTATATTATTATATATATATACACACTAGAAACAAAATTGTTTTGAATGAAAGTACGAGAACTAGGTAGGAACATCCGGATTATACAGGGAATATGTATAAATTTTGCTCCTGTAGATTCTGATTTAGTTGGTTCAGTGCTGATTTGACAAACAATAGGAAGAAAGCAACCGACGATTTTGAGTTATACTGAAATAGAGTTGCAGAATTATTTGACGAAACGAAATAAAATCCATGGATTTTTTTTTTCAAGTTAGGAATTGTTTTAAAGAGTTTAATTTGTTCTATGTAACTTGCTGTTATGAAAGGTGCAAGAGATGCCTCATACTCGTCTTGAACATATTATAAGCACAATGTATGATAACTTGTTGCAAATTTCTTGAAATCAATCTTAACTTTGTAATTGAAATTTGTCGATGTTGGTAATTGACAAACCATGGCTACTTATTTTGTGGAATATGTAGCTGAAAGAATGAAATGAACACATGATTCTTTGCAATGCCAGGGTCAGATCAGCTATTATTTATACTCGAATCAAAAGAAATTTCATTTTCATTAATCTTTGGTATGCGAGTTCATAAATTATGTAAGATTTATAGAATGTACATTCACAATTCGAATTGAACTCCGAAAAAGAAAGAGTATCTTCTAATATTTTCTTTGGCATATGTGTGCACTTATACTTCTGTCCCCACTTTCAATTTCCTTCTCATTTTACAAATTTCCATCTATAAGATTCCATGATCATATGCTCTCTTTTGATGATTAATTATAGATTTATGGCTGGGCTGGTTAATGTTCGGATCAATCCAGTTCGTCCATCCCGTTGCTCCCGTCGTTCTATTCTTCAAACATCACTTGCTTCTCATCTACCTGTGAGATTGCTTACGCATTCATTCAGTACTATGAAACCTTCCAAGCCTCTCTTTGTTGTAGCAGCTTCATTGGAGGTCTCAAAGGGTACCACTTCCATGCAGTTCGCCAACACTTTACCTACGAAAGGTTATTTCCAAGAATTTTTTATTTTTCTGTAGGAATGGTTTTAATTAGCTTTAAAATTAGACATCCTTGCAAAATCATCCATTTTAAATTACTCGCTTGTAATATCTGAGTTTGTTTGTATACCCGTCGAAAAGCAGTTTCTTGAAAAACTACTGAAGGGCCTGCGCTTTGCAGCGGAGTCATAGTTACTGCTGAATCTTGAACAAATAGTAATATTATTTTTAAATTTTGATAAATATTTATTCGCCAATCATAATTTGGAAGTGTATTGAAAGTTATCTATAAAAGCCTTTAATATCGATAAAAATTCATAAAACTAATATAAACTTTGGGCAATTTGAAAATGATCATTTAATATTTTAAAATTTTAATTTACTGTTTAACATTTTAAGCTATTAGATTTGAGTTATTTTATAGCTTTAAGAAACTATTGCCTGCACTTGATGCATCTGTACATTTCATCATGTCTTCCTTTGTTGTTCAACCCATTTAATTGCTTAATCATCTGCTTCATTAGTTACAATTTTCTATATCATTGGTAAATTTTTCAATCTATCTGGTTAAAATTATTTGATTCAGACAAATAAAAGGATCTTAATATAAAATATATATAATTAAGGGGCGTGGCTCCTTTTCACTTTGCCACCCTGTGGTTCAAAAGTTACACTTAACTACTCGGTGGTTATTAAAAAAATTTCACTTTGTTATTCAATGCGATGGTAAATTTTTTTGGTTAAAATAAGGTTACAACCACATAAAAATTAAGTGCAATTTTTTGAACCACGGGGTGGCAAAGTGAAAACGAGATAAATTATAGAGGGTCAAATTGAGGTTTATATATTTAAAAATTAAATGCAGTGTATGAGTATGGTGTGTGAGATGTATGCGTACTCCAGGTGCAGATAATAATTTCTCCTGGGAAGGGAGGTTGGTCTGGTATGCGAGAAGCGAGAAAGGGCGTTGTGTGGGTTGGACACATCTTTGAAAGCAGGTGTCGGGGATGCCTTCTAGCCGGCCATTAGTAAAATGTATACATACCCTTATCATAAGTTGAGGAGTCACCAGATTCATGAGAGAAGGTGGGTTTCTCTTGGAAAAGTTATTCGAAAGTGGGGCATTCTTGTAACTAGAGGGGTTTGAGAGCATATATGACAATGCTGATTTTGCAAGGAAAAAAGAATGTGAATGGATGATTTAGCAACGATAGATATGTAATATCTGTAGATTGAATTATTCAAACATCTAGTGTGTTTGTATGCAGAGATTCTTGAGATCTGGCGCAGTGCTGACGCGGTGTGTTTTGATGTGGACAGCACCGTGTGCTTAGATGAGGGAATTGATGAACTAGCAGATTTCTGTGGGGCTGGGAAAGCTGTTGCAGAATGGACTAATAAGTAAGAACTTGTTTTTTTACTATGTAAAATGAAATAAGTGTGTTTAATTTTGCGAGTCCGAGAACACTTATGTGCTGCCATCCCTTTTAAGAGTTTTCAGATTGGTCCCTGACTTTCAGTTGCATTTCGTTGCAATCTTAACCTTTTCATTAGATTTCTCTGTTAAGTTGGATACGCTGAGGTAAACACCATATGAGAAGTTGAAAAGTCAATTACATCTATTTTAATGGAGGAACTTAACGGAAGGGTAAGATTTGAATAACAGGCACAGCAAGGGTGTTAACAATTAGATAGTTAGGGTAAAGTGAAAGGGTAAGATTGGAACATTACACAGGTTAGGGTATTAACAAGTGAAAGATTGGGGACCAAACTGAATCTGTGCTGAAAAGGTTGAGAAGCTTTATTCTAGTATAGAATTTCTTTAAATGTAGAAGTTGACTCCTGAATTATCACTTCTGATGAAATTTTAGGGCAATGAGTGGTTCTGTCCCTTTTGAGGAGGCTCTTGCAGCGAGGCTTTCTTTATTCAATCCATCGCTCTCTCAAGTTGAAGATTTTTTGGTCAAGAGACCACCGAGGTATTTCAGTTATTTTCGCCATTCTGGACTGAACATTATTTGATTTTTAAAATGGTGTGTTCCGGAAGAAAACTTATCTAAAGTTTTCAACTGGAATTTAAAATTGAAAATTTCTTCTATCATGCTTGGTAATTAAGAAGTATGTTTTTTTGGGTGTATGTGTGCATCGAGTTCTAGAGTCTGAACATTCTGTTTGTCAATGTTGATACTTTACATCCTCATTCTATCAGAACATTCTAGAATTTAGAAAACCGTTATCTTCAAACACCTCCATTATCTTCATGTGCTACAGTATTGATTTTCTAAGCGATAGCAACCTCATTCTGCATTTTCCTTTTTCTTCTAATTTTGAATAACTGATGGAAGCCATTATCTGAGCTTGTCAATGTTCATCTTAGCTGGATGTTGAATGGTAGGAATCACTAGATTTGTGCATTAACCACCGCAATTTGTTCTTAAAGTCAAACTACATCTACTTTTATGCCCATTTCTTACTAAGAATTTGGCCTTCTGACTGAACCTTTCAAATTTGCAGAAAAAGTGCTGAAAAGTACAAACGAGTCATAAAATAAGTCTTAACATGCTTTGTCGGCAATAGATATCCTGTATTCCAAATTTTGATGGCTAAATTTTCACAAAAGTTGTTCTGGTTTTCACATGAACACTTTCTTTGAACTTGTGGTAAGTGCAATATGCATTAATAAACATATTATGCCATTTGTCTAGTAATCACCATGTTACTATGTGGCCACTTGATCTGCAGGATTTCTCCAGGCATTTCTGAATTGATAGAAAAGTTGAAGGCTAATAAGACTGATGTTTACCTTGTATCTGGAGGTTTTCGCCAGATGATCAAGGTCTGCTCCTTAATTTTATATGTTGTCTTTGTTTAATATTTTCTTTCTTGTGGCGCATTATGTCATGTATATTATAATACCCGTAAGAACTATAATATTTCTTTGTACTTTTTTGTTTTGTTTTTTTTCTTTTCTAGCCTGTTGCTTTGGAGCTAGGTATTCCCCTTGAAAACATCTTTGCAAATCAACTACTCTTCGGAAGCTCTGGAGAATTTCTTGGGTTTGATACCACGGAGCCTACTTCGCGAAGTGGCGGAAAAGCGACAGCAGTACAACAAATAAGAAAGGTTTGGACCCATCTTTGAGCATGAAGTTTTATATTTGCACTTGGGTGCTGATTGTTATTTATTACTTTCAGGTCCATGATTATAAAACACTAGTTATGATTGGAGATGGTGCAACTGATCTTGAGGTAATTCTTTTTCTTTGGTTCTTTTACATTTATACTCCCTGTAATTTACATAACTATACCCTAAACGGTTAAAATTGTTGTTCCATACAAAAATATCTGCATTTTTAAAGTGGAACAAGTTTTCAAAGAGGTTTCACTAGTCGAAGTGTATAGAATCTATAGATCTTAAAAGTTTTTGAGAGCATACATGAAAATTCATATGTAGCAGGGCATAAATGGAATTACATGAACTTGCTGTGGTGTATCTATAAGTATTGTTTTCTAATGTTTTTAAGTTTTAGTTGTCCTTTGTGCCTCAGTTTATTGAGTAAACAAGATACAGATATACATTGTTCATTAATGTTCTTATATGCTCGTAAGTCTTCTAAAGTTGAAAGAGAAGGAGCTTTCTCCAGAAGCACCTTTAATATGTATATATATATTTTTTATTACACCTTTTGAATAAATAATCATTCTGATCATTGCTTTGAGCTCCATGGGCCGATTTATGACTGGTTAACTTAGTTATCCTATCAAACATGCCTCAATATATTTTCCGTTCATAGCACATCATATTACATGTTATGCTTCTATTTTCTGCACGTGCTCCACTTCCGTTCGAATCCAATCATCTTTAAAACAAAATTGATTTTTAAAAATCAAAATGAAGATAAGGCTGCAACTCACTGGGCAGTGGTTGGTTGACTGAAAGTATCAGATAGGATGAAGGGCACAACTAATTGCTTTTTATGTTGATGTCTTCTTCCTTTTTTTTTTTGTTTCCTCCCATCAATCAAAATAACCCATTTTGTCAAATTTTCGTGTCTTCTAGATCATTTTGAAAAATTTGAAAGTTGAATTTAGAGCTTTCGAAATTTTCTTGTGTTCCTATTTGCAGGCTCGGAAACCTGGTGGAGCTGACCTGTTTATATGCTATGCTGGGGTACAAATGCGAGAAGCTGTCGCAGCAAAGGCGGATTGGCTGCTCTTTGATTTCAAGGAACTAGTAAAATCTTTAACATAAAACTGGAATCTTTGGAAAAAAATTGCATCTCAATGCATGAAGCCTTGCACGGAATTTTATTTTTTAAGATTATTCTTTTTCATCGGAAAGAATGATATTAAGATGGCTTGTGGTATTTTTCACATATCTGTACATAATTTAATTAACCTTGTAGCTGTTATTTCTGACTTTTGTTCTGGAATTGTTGTCGTATTTTAAGAAAAATAATTTGGAAGGGAACATTAAGTAATTGTAACTTTGGTTCTTCATGTTTTGATGGAGCTTTTGCAGTATGATCTCTGTTAGATGTAATTTTGTGATGTTAAGTAAATTGTGCCATGCAATATACTTTTCGCAGTGAGTGCTTACAAATTCTTAATTGTCTCTTCAGCAAGACGTAAAGGAGGCTTAAGTACTTAAGTATTTGGAAAAAAAATAAAATAAAATAAGTGAAGAAAAAAAATGGGTCAAAAGCTTACTGCAGTTGCAACACCAAAAAAATATATTATGTAATTTTAGCCAAATATACCACCACTATTTATATTTATAACAATTAAAAACATAAATCCTGATTAAATCTCACATCACACAGTAAAAGGTAATGCCTGCTACCTACAACCATCTTATTTTACTTTTTCTCTAAAAATAAAAGACAAATAACCTCTGCAATACTAAGCTTTTGTTGAATGAAGTAAAATCCCACTTGGAATTATAGAGACAGCAAATTCATTTTAGGGGGGTCTATATTTTCATTGGGATGCGCAAGAACCCACACTCAGCACTTGAATCAAATTAGAAAAATACATACTTCATCAATTAACTNAACTGTATAAGATGACCATATCACGGAAAGAGAAAGTCCCAATCTCCAAGGTTCAATCAGATAGAATAACAAACAGGGTGGGGGGGGTATATATATATATATATATATATATATATATATATATATATATATATATAACATTTAAATCCCAAAATCAAAGTTCATTTTCTAAAAGACGCTAGAAACTTGATAGCAACAACAAAAAAAGGATAGGTTCCCTATTCTGCAAATATGGAATGTTAGTTGTTACCACAGTTGCAACAACCCAGGCTCAAAAAACATTAATTCTCTCGGCACTATTAAGGTTCTTTTTTAGTTAAGAATCACATCTCTATTTAGGAGGATCTCTACTTAGGGATAGGGAGAGGACAAAAAAGAGAAAAAGGGGCAGCGGAGCCCTCTGATTCATCAAAAAGGTGGGGCGTAAAAGAATCATGCATTAGAGGGGTTCTACCCTGACAAAATTACCGTGTCGTGCTATGTTCCTCTCCTAGGCAGAGACTGTGGCTTGCCTCGGCCCGTTTAGCCGGTTCCCAAACCGCCCATTCCCGTTTTGGAAAGCGCGCTGCTGATAACCGTCGACGGCGGCGGCGGCACGCGCAGGATTTGACCAGCCACCGCGGCCCACATAGTCGGCTCCCCTGTTCCGGAACTCGCCCCTCTTGTAGTTTCCCCCGTTGCCGTTCCCAACGGAGGCCCCGCGGCCTCCCCTGTAGCTGTCGTTACGGAAACCGCCCCGCCCCGCTGGGTAGCGACCCCTCCCGCTACTGTTGCCGCTATGGGTCACGACACCATTAACAACTGGGAGAACAAAAGGCATCAGCATCAGCATCAGCATCAGCATTCAATCCTTGTGAAAAGAAAAGTTAACCAAATAACAAAGTTAAAACAAATTTTTCAGTATGCTCAGTGTTTTTATTTACACGCAAGGAATGAGAAAGAAAATGGATTCATTAGTCCGAGGTAGGTGACTGTATTACATGATTCTAGCCCACAAAATTAATTTTTGGGACGCTTTACGCAAGTATCCTCGCAAATTCATCTATTTTTGTGTACCGCCATAAGATCCGATTTTTTATATGGTTGTAGTCTATGAAATTTCATATTTTGCAGCACCGAAATCAATACTTACCTCGCGTTGTGGTTTTCTTCTCCTCAACATAAACTTGGCGCCCTCCAAATAGAACTGGTGAGGCCTAAGAATTCATTAAAAACTTTTTTTAAAAAAATCTAGATGATAAATAACCAGCCAAATAGACCCTTCATATACAAAACTGCAACAACTTGTAAACTAAACTAAAAAAAGAGATAATGTATGAGACTGATCAGATGCCTTATATTTTGTTAACATAAGCAGAGTGAAAAGCAACAAAGAGTAAATTCGGATTGTAAACAGCCAGCAGTCTCTCACAGCTTTGGACTAACATTTCCAGGCTCAAATTTTGAAGGTTCAAAACATAAAATGAAAAAGTGATTTTTATTAGAATTAAAAAAACTTAACGGTTAAAATGAATAAAGGAAAAATTATGAAGATATTATGTCGCGAGATAATGTCAACCAAACAAAATTGCTACAGGTTTAAAATTAGTGACTGAAAAAAAAAATAATAATATATAATGTAGCATCAGAGATGAATGGAACAAGGTGCAGATGCTCTGTTGATGATACTAGAGGTACCACCATGAAGTAGAGAATATATTAATAATATTACACTAACTCGAGCGCTCTAACTTAAAGCCGAAATTGTTGCTCCCAGCTCAAAACCAAAAAAAAAGTACCCCACCAGAACAAAAACATTTGAGTGTAGAACTTAAGCTGCTGAAAATAATAAATGTCCCACTGTAAAGAACAGGATGCAATGGTTTTTATATAAATACAACTATTCCTCCAAAAGATATTGAAAATAAAAATCGTTTGAAAGCAGGTAACCTTAAAAGTGACGGACCAAGTTCAAGAACCATACCTCAATTGCATCTTGCATGGATTTCAACGACTCAAATTCCACAAAGCCAAAACAGAAGCGTTCAATCTGCCATCCAGTCAGTAATACAAGTAAAGCTTCAGTTAAAATAGACAACAAGCTATGTCTCAAGGTCCATCTGACAAACCTTATGGTTTCTAACTTGCACGCCGCCAGGTTTAATAGTTCCAAATTTCTTGAACTCTTCCTCGACTTGTTCAGCAGTTGCATTCAAAGGCAAATTTCGGATATATACCGAATAACCCTCAACTGCATATAGGTAGAAGTCAGGAAACCACAGGACATCATAGCCAAACCTCTGAATTTTTTTTGCATATAAATCCATGCAAAATCACATTAGTACCCCAGTAAAATTGGAATTTGTGCATCTACCAGAAGAAATAAATCTTCTTTATTCGGATGCAATGTAAAAAATGGTTTGGTATGTATTCACCCAGCAGGTGAGCGAATGCAGATAAATATGATTTTCAGGGGCACACACGCATATCCCTATCTATATATGCAGGACCAGTTATGCAATTTCACATGTTTGCAGGGGTATGCATGCAAAAGAGCCACCAATGCTAGGCATGCTAGTGCTGGACATACCATCATGAGATTCGTTGTTTTCAGGGGCACTATTGTCGTTAGGAACCGTGGTCTCTGGCGCATTAGCGGGTGTTGTTGGCACAACCCGCGGTTTCTCAGGGTTTGGACCCAGAGTATTTGGTTTGGTAACAGGCACATATATTGGAGCTGGTGATGGGCTCCCCTTCATCACTTTAACCTGCCAATCCATTGATAACAGAAATAACTAATAAATGTGTGCTTTACTAGGTCCACAATTGTTTGTAGCGGTTAAAGCAGAGAAATCTAACAAATAAAGAATAATGATCATCATTTATTACTTCTGCATATACACCCTCAGAATACAAGTATTCACACATATATAACCCTCTGGTATTGCGTATTTGTGATTGGCTCATAAAGAAGAGCAGGGCCTATCTGATTAAGTGATATTTGAATAGTGCTACTCCGAGAAGCACTACGGTAAAATCCCCGCCCACAATTTCTCCCTGGAGCATTATCAGTAGCTCTAAATTGGAGCCCCAATTTTGGGGGGCTAGAAATCTAATGTCAACTTTCCATAATAGCAAAAGCTTTTGTGTTATGCTTGCAAAACACTCCACTATAGGAGGCTGCAGCTGAAAGCAGAAACTAAGCCTTTTTTTTTGGGGTGGGGGGAGTGGGGAAGGGGTGCGCAGGGCTTACTAATTATGTGACATAGATAAAAGGAAAATGACAAGAATAACAACTCACTATTGATGCATAAGACTTCTTAGGCACATTCTCCTGAGACACAGTAGCAGCAGCCTGCGAAGCTTCTTGAGCATCACCTGGAGTTACCTGGACAGGTGGATCAACATCATTTCCATTTTCAACCCCCGAAAAATCACTGTCCTCAGATGGGTTGACTACTTCGTCGCCCAAGTCAGCAATCCCCTTTGATACTGGGTTGACTTCAATATCATGTTCCGTAGCTGGAGTGGGTTCTGTCAACAGACACAGAATAATATAAAGTTTGAATTTGACATGAGCTATTTCTTGTGGGAGTGTGCAAGAAAACCAAAGAACAACCAGCAAAAGCAAACCAAACCAACAGTGAGTTTTCAAACAAACACTTTTCCCTCTCATTCTCTCATTTTCACCAAGTGAGAGAAAATAAAAAAAATTTCTCTTCTAGGTTTCTCTTCATTCACTCCCATTCTCTCCATCTAAACAAGGGGTAAAAGAAAGAGTAAGTCAGTAATGATTGTACCTGGCTCCGGAGTTAAAGCACCATCTGCGCCATTGTTCTCCGACTCATTGACAACCAGTTGATTAATTCCCCCCAGATAGTCTGCCTTTATAAATCTGAACACATCATTGAGGACAAAGTATCCTCCGGTTTGCTGCGGGGCGAGAAAAAATGATTGGGTAAACTTCCGCTTAACATTGTCAGTCCCAATCAAGGTTCCAGTTACGACAATGAAGACTCCATTCATGTAAGACAACTGAGAGTCTGCAGTCTCTATCTCTGTAAAACAGTTGTGGAAGTCCAAGGACAATATCTTTTCGTTGATGGCCTGCACAACCAAATAAGCCTAGAAAATATCAATATGCAAATCCAGTAATCACTTTTGGTAGTCAACAAAATGAAATCCACAACACAGGGATATCAGTCAAATAAAATTCCAGCAGCCAATACTGTCCATTCAATGTCGAGGAAATATATAATAGGTGGTTAACTCGAGCCAAGAGAATGATGTAAATCATATTAGAGTGGGGAAGGGAGTAGATGTGGGAGAATTTGGTGGTGGAAAAGTAGATTATGAATGGTAAGGGGAATATCTGGGGAAGAAGAACTCAACCTAAAAGGAGCAAAACAAAAGATTTATATGCAAACCTATATATATATATATATATATATATATATATATATATATTTTAAAAAAAAATCTATGACTACAATACAGAACAGAGGATAAGTTGAGAGACTATCATGTAAGTCACAATTTCTATAGCAATATCAAAAGGGAAGGACTGAAAAGGAAAGAACCTGATCTAAATGAGCCTCATTGTAATTTTTCTAAAATATGAAACTTGAAGCTTATTTAAGAAACTAATTTTTAAAATATATATTTTTTCGGATTTTGGGGAACTTGTCACCATATTTTCTGGCAGCAGTTGAAGCCTATACAGATAATATTTCATCTAGAAGGTTTGATTTATTATCTTTGAGAAGAATAGCACTTAATGCAAATCAATTTTATCAAAGATGTATCTTTACCTGATATCAAGGAAAAGGTTGTTGCGAGATTTCTTATTATACTGCAACAAATTTCAACCAAGTAGGGTTGATTTAACGTCTTTTGAAAAAGAATAGTACTCGATGGGAGTTTCATTTACTTAAATTAAAGAATTTAAATGCCCATCAATACAGGCCATGACCACCATGCCGACAAGATATCAGCAGAATACGGCCCCCATGCCGATAGCACCGCTCAAAATCCTCTCTGCTTTGAAATTAGTACGTAGTTATCTCAATAAAGTTTAAAAGAGTTGACAAAGATATGCAGTAAGTGATTAGAACATATTGGTGCCAAGAAGAAAAACAATTCACGGCATTGTGTATCGGGGCACAGGTTCTTTTGTGACCAGCAGGCATTGGCACGGCATGGTACACACCGTGCCGTACCGTGCCATCAAGTTTTTTGCACAGCCTAGTGCCACAGCACTCAAATCCTTGGTTAAATTATATTTATAACTGATACCAACAGTTCTTATTTAGAAATGTTTGAATGTGAGAAGAAAACTGCATATAAAAAAATATAGTAACCATGTACTCCACAAGTAGTCCCTGTATATGGTGTACTGTAACATGAAAAGTTTCTTTCTTAGCGGTAGGTTATGTACCTATTTCCACTCTTTTTTTGCCAATCTATTTTGCTTTCCTTCTAATTCTCCATGTCTATACATTTCCAAGAATGTACTACATCACAGCAATGAGAATCACAAAGAACCTTTCTCTCTTAATTTTCACTGCATTCACTTGATAATTTTGTGCCTATCCTTGGAGGCTTGCAGCATACAATAAAATCAATTCATTGCACACTTATAACCAAAGGGAGGAAAAAAAATCATAATTGTGAATCAAACTTGGAAGCAAAGGGGGGAAAAAAACATAATAGCAAACAGCATCTCCTAGAATACCAAAATACAGAATATTCCATTGATGCCAACATGAAAAAAGATCTTTTTCAGGCACATACATTATTACCAAGCATTAGAAGATTGATAAAAAAGATGACAAGGTAAAACATAGTCTGTACAGAAAAGCAGGGAAATACCTGCATTGTAGTTACTGATGTCATCACTCCATCAGCATCTGACCGGCTTAGCATGCTTGTGTCCTGGTAAAACTTGTACACTGATTCTGGTGATTGATGAAGAATGTGGTAGTACTGCTGAACAAAGGCGCTGCCAATCTGAAGGGAAAAAAAAATAATGCTGCGAATTAGGAAAGGCAAACTTAAAAATGGAAGCCAAAAAAAAAAAGATTGATACCACTTGTGGAGGAGGTTGAGGAACAGAAGTTGCAGCTTGCAGCGCCATTTCTGCAATAGATTTAGCAGCACAGAGTTTCCATCAAGTGATCTATTACGGAATAAAATGATTACCTTATCCCCAAATAAACACGACTGATGTATAAACAGTAGGTAAAAGTATAAAACCCTAAGCTGAACAGAGCTCGTTATGAAACAGGTACCTGAACTTGTACGGCTTTAATTTCACAACCTCACCTCATAGTATATTTAATTTTAAGTACTCTTGACATAATAATATGATATTTTGTTGCCTAGTAGAATTTTCTGTTACTGATTTGACAGAACATAAACATTATATTGTGCCTTAATGGAAACCATTTAGTATAACTTGAAGGAATTTTTCTGAAATAAATAGTAATGAAAGATGAAGTAGTAAAGCCAAATTTCTAGGATTCATATTAAGAATTTAAGTGCCGTGGCATGGGGTCGTGCCGAAAATTTACCGGCATGGTTCGATACCGTGCCAATGCGTGTCGATCACAAAAAAATACATATGTGCCGACACATAAAGGCATGAAATATTTATTTTCTTTAGCAAAAAGATACTTATTGCTTATTATGTATCTTTATCTAATCTTTTGAACTTTA
This sequence comes from Ananas comosus, assembly GCF_001540865.1. Taxonomy (NCBI): domain Eukaryota; kingdom Viridiplantae; phylum Streptophyta; class Magnoliopsida; order Poales; family Bromeliaceae; genus Ananas; species Ananas comosus. Next base: position 4,560,077 of record NC_033632.1, on the reverse strand, counting down.
TTGAGAAAATTACTTATTAATTTAAAAAAAAAAAGAACTTTGAGCTGTGTCATCTGCATGGGAACTGTATCGTATCAATATCTTGTTGGCACAATATGACACGGTGGATACAACTCGTGCTAATGGGTACTTAAATTCTTGGTTCAAATGTCCATTTCAAAATACACTACAGTATAGTTAAGGTCCATACACTTCTAAGTAAACAACAGAACCTCTACAGTTCCTCTGCAAGCAGAAACGTAACCATCTAAGACCTATAAAGGATTATCAGCCTAACTTATAAAGATAAGGCCCTCAGACTCAGAGAAAGGATTATCCACACAAAACCATCTAATAATTTGATCAGAAGGACTTGAAATGCGAATTACTGCAAATATACCACAGTGCAAACAAAAATAAGGAAAGATGACTTCTTTCAAGAACAAAGTCCTTCTCCAAGTAAATACAAACAAATTTCGAGTCCTTCCGATCAAACAATTACCTGATAATTAGAATCAAAATTTGCGCCCTCGATAAAGCAAAGGCCGACCAAGCCACAAGGTATAATCAAATAAGTTGAACAGTTAAACCCTCTAATAATCAACCTTCAAAACCGAGACCTAAGATTTACATAAACACCCAAAAATATAATACCCCGCAAAAAGCCCCTAAACCTTAAACCCTAGAATCCACACCAGATCGATCAAACTCGGGACAAAATCAAACTAAAGAAACCCACTCCCTTCACTACAAAAATTACATAGAAAACCCCAAAAACCGTGTTTTAAAGCTCCCGTTCCAACACACCAGGGAAAAAAGAACAAAAAAAAAAATGATCCTCCTCAACTCTAACATAAGAACCTATCATCAGCAATCGGAACAGAGGATTAATACACTCAGGATCAAATCTTGGGCACATATAAGATTGTCATGAAGTTTAGAGAGAGAGAGAGAGAGAGAGAGAGAGAGAGAGAGCTCACGTTCTCCAAGCGGCGGCGGCGGCGGAGGATAAGGTGGATTCCGATCGTCGGCGGCGGCGGCGATCGGAACCCTAGAAGAGGAGAGAGGGAGGTGGCGGCGTAGAGAGAGAGTGAGAGAGAGAGAAGCGGAGCTCAAAATGGGGAGAGCGAAAGAGAGAGGAGAGAGAGAGAGAGAGAGAAAGAGAGAGGAAGAGAGAATGTGGCGTTGGGTCGAGGGGTTGGGGTTTTTGTGGTTGGGTGTGAGTCGTGTGCAAGAGGAGGATTCGGTGGTTTTCGGTGTATAAGCGGCTCATTGGGCTTCGAGCCCACAATTAATTTGGGCCGGGGTCGGTATGCGAAGAGTTGAAGAAGGGGGGGAACTTAACCATGTTTACACCGCATTATCTGTAGCTAATCAATCACATATCTTCTTTTAAGAAAAAAAAATACTTTATTGGTTGAAAACACAACATCAGCAATAGGACTGTTGCAAAATATATATATAATACAATAATAAAAAAATGTACAAAATTAATTTCAAAATAATAATAATAATAATAAATGGAGAATAGCTCATGAAATAATTCCCTCAGCTTTACTTTTGCTCATTTGCCTTGTTAATTTCTAATTTCTTTATTTGAATTATTAAATTTAACCAGGTTAGAATTTTTATTAATTTAATAATTCTATTAGTTATTAGCCAGTAGTCATTGATATAATAATTAGGTTAATTGTTCTTGCCTTTTCTTTTCTTTAAAGTTCGGCTATGGTGCTTGTAAAAATATAAAGCAGTTAATATTTGCGAGTTTTCTGCCGTTAGATTTATCCATTTAATTATTTTTATCCATTCAACCTTAAAAAATTACTGTCATTCTAATCGCACATTTTTTAATCCAAGAACTGTAAACCTATAAACACCAATAATTCGGTGTTTTTAAAAGCATATGAGCTTTTTTTTTTTTTTTCAGTAATAGTATAGGAGAAGAGAAAAGCATTTTTCCACAAAAAATATTTACTTTAGTTGTTTGGTTCGCCATAAATTAAGTTCAGTTGTAACTCATTTCTTTCAAAACACTGCAACTGACTTTGGTCTCGCTAGTGGTGAAGTTTATTAAAGGTTTGGTTCATCGTAAATTAATTTCAGTCATAACCAAACTTTTCCAAAACATTAACAAGTCATTTACGAGAAAATTTCGTTTCTGTAACTATTTTAGACCCTCCTAAATGCTAGCATGGGAATTTTCGATGTAAATAAAAGAAATGAAACATTTTCAACTTTTACACCACTCACTTCCTACTTCCTACCAGGCAAACAAACCAGAGGAACTTCAGTTCAAAGCCGAGCCGCGTCTTGGACCATAAGATTCAATTCAATTCAATTTAAAACAACAAACAGAGAGGGGTAAAAACATTTCAATGCAACAACAGAAGATGATGTAAGAACAACATATGGAAACTGATAACCCAGGAGCTGTTGTTCCATAGATCGACACGTTCACGTAAAGCCGAACTGGCTTTTTCAAAGAAGCACTTCCGACATGTAGATGTATAATACACAATAGACGAGTCTTCTTAGCAAATGAAACATCAGTACTCCCTGAACATAGGGAAACGAGCACTGGTTTTTCATCTTGTTACAAGTCTCCGGCTTACAGAGGAGAATCGGCATTAATTGTTGTCTTGCCGTTCTCGGTGCTACTACCGCCACCGCCACTGCCGAAAAGGTAACCAAGGGAGGAGCCACCACCAGGAGCCGCATGCACCTTTGTCGAAGGTCGATCCTAGAGAAGAAGAAAATTCGTATAAGATGATATGCTGTAGCTTTTTAATACAAATATCTTCTGCATCTTCTTGCTGTAGCAATTAGAGTTCAAAAGCTAAAATTAGCCTCACTCTCTCCCCACTGAAAAAGGTTCTAGACCATTTCTTAGCCAAAAAGCTAGCTTCTAGGAAACTTATGTTTTTCTAAGTAGAGAAATCGTTCCAGAAGCTACACAAAGAAGGCGCTTATATAGATCATGTTCAAAAATAAAATAGGAGGTAAGTGCCGACTCTAGTAAATTAGAAATAGAGAAAATTGGAGTTCCACTCAGCAAAAGCCACAATTACCGTTATATCAATATCTGCATCAAGATAAAGCTTCACAGATATTGCACGAAATCTCATAGTAAAATAATTTCATATACCAGTCAAGATTGAAAATAAGAATATATAAATAAATAGAGCCACAAATAAAATAGGAGGATATGAAGCAAAGATTGTGTGGGTAAAGTTGTTCTTTAGAAACAATAAAACATATTATATAAATGATAAGAGCAATTCAAAAAAGTTAGTGCGCATCACCAAGCCTTTGCCTGAGCAAAGGCTCATATACATGGACGGGAGTAGAAAGCATTAGGGGACGAATGGAAATAAGATACAAATTTTAATAGCTCATATAAACGATCAACATATATTACATTTTTCAAAATTTGACGATATATTATATATTTCATTTTTCAAACTTCAAGGATGTATTAAGAAATATGTCGAAGAATATGTTCCCATAGGCATCTACAACATCAAATAGCATTAGTTAGGAAGGAATTATGATCCCAGAAGTAAATTTCTAATTCTAACAAATTGAGCAAATGAATTCTTACTGTAATGAAGTTGCCAGTGTTCTGGCCATCAGCACGGAAGTAATTGTTGGTTTGCCTTCCTTGGATGCCGGCAGGGATCTGCTTGGTGTTATCGACTGGTGGGGATGGGGCCGGCTTCTGGGCAGGCGGAGTGTTCTCAGCCGGTTTGGGAGCCTCGCCGCTCCCAAAAAGGTAGCCCAGAGAACTCTGGCCTCCACCACTGCTGACCCCACGGCCCATCTTCTGCAGTTTAAGAAACCTGACTAGGCTATGCAATATCAGAAATCCCAGATTTTACAAGGAAATAGATATTTTAGGGCTAACTCTACTTAGGTTAGAATTGTTTTATAGCCAAAAGTGATTTATGGATAATAAAAAGTAGTCCAAACTATCAACAACAAAAAATGACATTATGACTATCAACGAATTGTGTTGATAACTCTGGCCTCCACACTGCTGACCCCGCAGCCCATCTTATGTGGTTTAAGAACCCCGACTAGGCTGTGCAATATCAGAAATCCCAAATTTTACAAGGAAATAGATATTTTGGGGCTAACTCTAATTAGGTTAGAATTGCGTTTTAGCCAAAAGTAATTTATGGATAATAAAAAGAAGTCCTAACTATAAACCAAAAAAAAACATTATTTATCAGCAAACCTCCATTCTCTAATACCTAATCATCCTTTGGCAATAAAACAGAAAATTATGACAAAGAAAAGGGAAATGTCTCGCAGTTGCATACCTCAATCTATGGTAACTCCACAAAATCTAGAAATCTAAAATTATATAAGCACAATAGAGAAACAATAGAGCCACCAAAACAGAATTTCACTGATAACAGGTCATAGCCGTCGGACCGTTGGCGTTATTAATCCCAAAAACTCGAGTTGTTAGAAATACGCGACCAATTCACTTAAAGCGTACGGACAGAACGCTCACGGATCTCAATTGTGGCTCGGCCCAACCAACCTCACGCCACTTTGAACATGACTCAACCCAAGCCGACCTCACGCTATTTCGAACGTGATTCGGGCCAATCCAACCTTCCGTCACAGGACAAGATGTTGGCCCTCTTAAGCCAACAATAGCCAGATGGCCACTGCATTGAAAGTCCTCCATGCCCTTGAAACAAATTAATTTGAGCTACACTAGCAAAACTTTGATCCATTTCTGGTGCATACCAGCAATGTACATATATAATAAAAGCATCACCTATAGTATTCGTCAAACTGGATCTTAACAACCATCTTATAATAACTTTCTCTTCAATGTTCTAACATAATGCTTTGATTTGTTCCTCCCCATATTCAATGCAATTGACATGCAAATATAAGAGATAGAACGACAATATATGAATTAGACAACACAGAGCATTCAAATCTCAATAGGGTTTATATTCTCACCATCCATTTCCCCTACCAACTAATGGACTAATGAATCAAGGAAAAAACCCTCCAAAAATTACAAAATCAGGCCCGAATTATACTACCACAAGACTACGTTCACGCATTCCTCCAATTGCCAAGAGACCTACCAGAAGAGTCACCATTCACATAAAAAAAAAAAAACCACACAATTTCGCAATTTCCATGCCAAGATACATCAAACAAGCAACAAATCACAAAAACGAGGACCGATTCGCGAGATCGTGGGCTCCATTTCGCGAGAAGCCACGATCAAACACCAAAAAAAAACCACGATCCGTGGAAAATTCCATGATCTAGCATCAGATCTGAGACGATTAACCCCACAAGAGAGGCGATTGCAGCGTAAGAGAGCCGTGATTGGACTCCATTATAGCTAGATCGGGCGAAAAAACGGCGAAAATTGCGGGGAAACCGTGGATTCGAGCGGCGGTGGAGGAGATCTAGGGTTGGGGATTAGGGTTTCGTACCTCGGATCGGGGATCGAGGGAGAGCGACGCGCCCTTCGCGAATTTGGAGAGTCGGAGAGGTAAGAGGAGAACGAGGGTCTCTGTTTGATCCATTTATAGTGTGCGAGCAAAACAGTGTTTGAAATAAAACGAAGAGGTGAAAATGCACAAATGACCCTCAATAATGGGACGTTTTGAAAAGGACCTCTCAACTTTTATGTTTTTATTCTGAGTCCTCACAGTCTTTTTTTTTTTATTTGGAATTTTATAATTAGTGCAATTAAAAAAATATATTCTCAAATTTAGCGACTCTATTACTTATTAATCATTAATGGACTGTTTTAAAAATTGTATCATATAAGGTATAGTTTAAACTAATTAAATTGTGCCATATTGAATAACAAAGTCTTATACGAAGGAAAATAGTTCTTTTGTAATAAAATGATGTTTTAAAAATATTTTATTATCATATTTTCGTGTAATATGAAAATTTTGTATTAATTAAAATTATTCACACATGAAATATCTGTGATAAAAAAAATTTCTCCCATTTTTGAGGGTCCTCAATGTATATTTTTTCTAAACAAAATAAAGGTAAAAATATATAGAACTTATCCCAACAAAATAGAGGTAAAATTATAATTGAGGGGTCCACTTCAGAATACCTTGCATGTAATGGTTCTCCATGTATTTTGACCAAAATAATAGAATAAAATGTTTTGGTAGTCTCTTTTGTTATAATTCTATCTATTAACTTTTTTTCTAAACTTTTTTGTTTCTAAACTTTCATATATATATATTACATTTTAGTTTTGATTTTTATCTAACTTAACATTTTTTTGATAAAATAATTAATTAAAGCAATTAATAAAATATTAAATACATACTATAAAAATAGAAAGATGTCAGCTCCGGGTTTAGCCTAACCACAGTCTAAAATACTGCAGTCCAATTAAGAGGTTTAGAGGATTGAGTAAGCCTAGAGCTAGAGTAGTTACAGGATTTATGATCTTCCGGAAAGCAGGATCTCACATTTGGTATTAGAGTCAATCACCAGTAAAAAAAAAATGTAATATAAGTCTCGGCTGAGTTAGAGTCATACAACGAACATTTAGTGGCTCCCTGGCTGGCGACCGTTATGGATAGAGCACGGTTCCCCACAAAAATTAGCTAAATCTAGTTAGACGAGTCTAACATTATCTGATACTTGTGAGTGTGCTTTAGCCCGACAAGGACAATAGAGCTTTGGAAAAAAAAAATGCAGTACATCAGAATTTTGAATAGTTCTATATATAAAATACACTAGAGCCAAATCTCTTAATCCGATTATAATATTTTGGATGATTGGCTACGCTCGAGTTCAGGTTAGAGTAGTTTTGGAAAGCGGGATGTCACAAAAGGTATTGAAAGTGCCGCTGCAACAACAAATAATTTGAGGGATAAGAGGGAAGGGTAGTTAAAATGTCTTGGTAAGGAGAATTTTCTTGCATGGACCTAGTCCACAATGTTGGCCTAGTCCATTTGTTATAAACCCGGCCCAGCCTAGCATTGTGGGCTTCAGGCCCTTGTTATAAACCCCGTTCACAATCGCAACACATTCTTAAAATCACGAGTACAGATTCGCTGCAGATCGGATGCGTAAGAAATCCTTGCGTGCTTGGCAGTTCTAATTGTTGACTTAAATGGTCCAGCATCCTGCCCTATGACGGAAGACCGGGTTGGGCCGAGTCATGTTCGAAATGGCGTGAGGCTGAATAGGCCGAGTCATGTTCGAAGTGGCGTGAGCCCGGATGAGCCGAGTCACAATTGAGATCCGTGGGTGCTGTATTTGTACGCTTTAAGTGAATTGATTACGTATTTCTAACAGTTCGAGCTTTTGGAATTAATGGTTAGCGCCAACGATCCGATACTAATCATTTACTTTGATGCAGGAGTCAGCCATCATTGGTAATTTTGATAAAATTTATCATCCTATCAATTGATCTGAATAGATATGCACAAATTTACTAAACAAGCGCGCACACACAACTATACAAGTCAATTTAAAGTGTAACAAATTGGACAAAGCCAGCCCAATTTAACTCAATTATTAAGCTTGATGGGCCAAAGTTGAAACTCTCAAACTTTTCGTAGTAAACTATACCAATATTCCCGAATACACATTCTCGTGCTATTATTCTTTTCTAAGACAAATCATCTGCCAAATAACCACCGATATGCCAAAAGCAGGGCCAGATAGCTACCTTTACGAAAATTAGAGCCTAACTAGGGCTCAAATTACTCTTTCCACACTTATCATCAATTCATTGAAGTGTCTTAATCCTTGAATCCAAACGAAAAAAAAAATCGTCGCCCTAAAGCAAAATCACATGTGAATTTTACCCAACAATCAATGTCAACAAGGAGGTGGTCATCTGTATAGCAATGACAGCACATCATTGCATCACAAACTAATCAAAATTTTTCTCCTCGATATAAAAATATAATGAACTTTTAGATAATGCGGTGTTACTGTCATATTTTAAAATCTTTCATCAAACAAAGGGTCGAAGGAGAGCTATCAACTTTATGGATTGTTTTGTTAGCTTGTTTTGGTGGCGATTAATAATTATTGGGCGGTGAATGATGTGTATGGATCATTGTTGAGAGGCAAATAATATGTGTGGCTCCTATAGCTATTGTAACTGTGGGAGTGTGCCGCCATGGGGGAGCTCTCCAAAGAAGCCTTGTTAAGAAATTCTAATTCGCCGTCACGTGTCACTCTCTTTGGGGTTTAAAATTTTTTATTACGATTTTAGTATTCAAAAAGCATCCAACAAATATTGAATTGAGATAAAACTAACACGTGATAATGAATCGGGAGTACTCTAATAAAGCGTGACTGGAAAGCTCCCCACTGAAATTTTATCTCAGTTTCTTCCTAAATATTTCAGTTTCTTCCTGTTGCCGTAGCCGCCACCGTCATCTTTTCTGATGGATTTGTTGCCTTTTTTGAATTTCGCTTAGAAAGAGCAGAAAAGAGAAAGAAATAAAAAAAGAAAGTGGCATATTGCCTAATTTAAACCATGGAGCCTAAGTTTTTTTCAGTTGGAGTGGAGTGCTCAAAAGCTATAGTTTTTTTTTTTTTTTTTTGAGAAATAGGTAGCATGCTATCGCTTCATTCATTTAGAGGATGAATTAGGCTACACTGTGAAGCAGCTGGGCCTCGGAAACAGTAAAAAAGAGTAAAAAGAGAAACAGTAAACAAAAGAAAAAAGAGAAATAAAACCGTGTGTAAAGCGAAAGGTAGGAACACCCTTAGTTAGTACCAGACTGGCGCACCGAAAAGACACCCCGCCCATAGTCGGCATCAGGAAGTTAAGTTGCGGATATTCCGGACATCTCTCACCATTTGCTGCTGAGAATGTTTTAGCTTTTGGAATATACGTCTATTTCGCTCCAGCCAAGTCACCCACCAAGTACTTACCATTGATGCAAGCTCCTTCCGAAGAGAGCAGCTACTGAGTCTTCCCTTCTCCCAGAGAGCATAGGCTGATGCACAAGTACTGATTCTCGTCCTATTGCTCATCAAACACCCCAGAATACTTCTAGTCACTTCACACGTAACAAATAGATGATTGATCTTCTCTTCCTCGTCTAAGCAGAGTACACATTTTTGGTCTCCAACCCAGCCCCTTTTCTAAAGGTTATCCAGCGTGAGAACCTTACCTTTTAGTACCAGCCAGGCAAAAATCATGACTTTTAGCGAAGTTCGAATACTCCACAGCTGTGAGAGTCCACTACCTTTGACCCCCCCGTCCTGTAGGAAAGTATAAAGCGACCTAACGGAGAACAATCCTGATTGAGCCCATCGCCACGACACTTTGTCCTTCAGGTTGGTCAGTCGGATAGTTGAAAGGAGGTTTTGCATATCCTGTACGAAGACTCTCGCCAGAGCCGTCACGGGAGCGGGCTCTGCCAAAATTACCTCCCACTTCCAGTCGTTCTCATCAAAACACTCACTCACGAGGCGACGCGAACTGGCAATGTTAGTAAAGATCTACGAAAACACTGTACTTAAAGGGGCTTCGCCGCACCAAATGTCACTCCAGAAATTTACACTGCACCCGTCTCCGATTGAGTAGGCCACCCCCGGTTTGAAAAAATCTTTAGTCCGCAGAACCCCTCGCCACCACTGAGAGTGAGGTCTAAAGGTCGAGCCCTCTCTCAACACTTTCCTCCGAGAATAGTAAAGTGCTCAGAGCAGTTGACCCCCCCGGAGCGTCGAGTCCGAAAGGAATCTCCACCACCATTTCGCCAATAGCGCGATATTCATGAGGTTCAGATCCTTAATTCCTAAGCCTCCGTCCGACTTACTCCTACAAAGAGACTTCCACTGGACGAGGCACTGGCCTTCCGAGACTACTGCCCCTCCCTTCCAGAAGGAAGCTCTATGTAGAGCCTCAATTCTCCGTAATGCCCAACTAGGCGCTCGAAATACGGATAAAAAGTACAATGGGATATCTTATAGTTTTACTATACAATACAATAAATTATAAGGGTAAACTTCAAATGCCACTCCTGTAGTTTTACATTTTCTCACTTTAATACTCTGTCGTTTAAAGTGTATTAATTTAGTGTCCTGCGGTTTCATTTTTATCTTTTTATTATCGATTCCACTAAATTTTTTCGTTAAATCAATGACAAAGTTAAAACTAAAGGGTACTAAAATGAATATTTGATAAATCTAGGTGGGGTATCTGAAATTTTTTGTATATAATTTAACAAAATATTAACGGAAAAATTAATGAAAAGATAAAAATGAAACCATATGACACTAACTTGATATACTTTAAACTATAGAGTACTAAAATAAGAAAGTGCAAAATTACAGGGGTGGTATTCGAAGTTTACCCAATTTATTAATCTGCTTTGAGCTCATTCAAACAGCCACATAGTATAAACAAAAAAAGAAAAAGAAAAAATCTATTTCATGATATAGCTAGATTATACACCACTTTAGAGCCCATCTAATCGATCCAACAATTATCTTTTCGTTAAATGCTCCATCAGAGTGTCTTTTTTTTTTTTTTTTTTTTTTTTTTTTTTCCTGTGATGTTGCTTGTAACCCGAATATTTTGATGTTTTTTTTTCTTTTTCTTTTTTTAAGAGTAAGATAGTTTGTTATCTGCTATATGAGAATAAACTTAGCTATTTTATGAGAATGTTTATTATAAAAAATAAACTTAGCTATATGAGAGGGACAATTAAGCTCAATAATCCGACGGACCACAAAAATACAAAACAAAAAATGAAAAAACAAAAAAAAGAAGAAACCAAAGTTAGAAAAAGGGCTCCAAAAAAAAAAAAAGCATCATGAACAATAGGGAAAACCCTGCAGGTTTGAATCAGACTTGGGGACGTGGACACGCTATGGACGCACGATCAATGCACGTTCACGCTACATCTAGTTAAAAAAAAAAAAGAAACGAACGCTCCGACATAAAATACGTGTTACGATGCGTCGGGCCTAAGGTGAGACGCATTTAAGAAAACTAGTTGAGTTATGTGCATTTCGTTTTGTGACGCGTCCAGCCTAGGCCGAGACCTATATATCTAAGAAAACTAGTTGAGTGTACGTGCAAATACACGTAATAATTATTATGATAATATTTTATAATTAATATAAATTTATATATCATATTTATCCAAAAATTTACAGTAAAATTTTAATATTTTATTAGATAATATTTATCATATCCAAACTCAAATTTAAAATTATTGCCGACAATAATTATATAGTACTATTTTTTATTTTATAAAATTTGCGTATAAATCATAAATTAAAATTTAATTTTGAATATCAAATTTGAATTAATAATTTAAATTTTTAAAATGGATTGAAATTACATTTAAAATTTTGAATAAAGGAGAATTAAAATTTTGATATTTTTAGTTTAAAATACATACTTAAATTTTGGATTCGTTAGAATTCGAAAAACATCAAAAAATATTCAACGTATAATTAAATTTAACTCTGAATTTAAAATAAAATAAAATTTTAAAATCAAATAAGATTAAAAATATATATATTTAAAATTAAATTCAAATTTGATTGTTGGTTGCAATCAATAAAATGGTAATATAACAACTAAATATTAGTAGATAATATAAAAATATTTATAAAAAATAAAAGATATGAAATGATATAGAAATATATAATAAAAAATAAAAGATTTTCGGTTAGAGGGAAAAAATGAATTAAAATTTTATTTCGTTACTTATTTTGCATAAGAAAAGAAAAGAGGAACCGAAATTTTTTTCCGCCAAATAATAAGTCTGCCAACAAATTTAAATTCAAAATATATGTTTTTATATACAGTATAGATAAAAAGATAAAAATAAAAGAATTACCGGCCCCCTCTTCTTAGGCTTAGTTTGGCATTGAGATCTATCTAACGCTATTAGATAAAATGAAGTTGAGAAAAAAGCATATAGGGATATGCTTCTGCGTTTTTCGGTGGGACTGCAAAAAATATACTGTAACCAACTCATCGTAATATACCGAACACAATATTACGTACGGCAATAAATAAGATATTTTTCCAACACGCACGTAAAGCAATTTCTGTGCAATGCTAAACGAAGCCTTAGCCCTTTTTCCTCTAGAAGAGATTCTTATTTTCAAAAGTACTCTTTCCCTCTCTCTCTCCCCTTAGTGTTATAATTTTTTTTTTAATGAGGGTAATATAATTTATTTACATTACGATTTTTTTAATTAGGGTTATTTATTTTTAGATGTTTTCATTTAAATCTAATATAAACCCTCAATTTTTTAAATTATTTTAAAATTAATTTTATTAATACTATAATTTATTAAAAAATATTATATTTTATTAGTCGCGCTCCTGTTGTATACATATATCCTTATAATTTTTGTACTGTCGAGTCATATTATGTCTCGTGCTCTCTGTCCGTGTTCTTGACGCATAGAAAAGATATCACTATTATCACAGTATTTTTTTCCTATCAAATCGTTCACAAAATGGCTGTCAATACGGCGAAAGCGAGGCAAAACAGGTACTCTCCCTCTCCCACCAAATTTAGAACCAGGCTAGGGCTCAGTCACTCTCCACACTTGTCAATTTCATTGAAGGGTCTTAATCCTCGAAGCCAAAAACAAAAAAAAACCAAAAAGAAGAGGGGGGGGAGGGGAGTGTCTCAATCTCCAAGAAGCAAAATCACATGCATGCACACACAAGTAACCCAAAGGCCTTGTTCTTGCTCCCAACCAAGTCAACAAGAGGTTGAGGGAGAGCCATCAAAATTGGTGGTGGTGATTTTGACGGAGTTGTAATTATTAAGCACGTACGTACTCTTTTATGGCTTAATTGGTTTTGTTTGGCTTGGTTGTACGTGATCCATCAATTATTTAATTTTGGTGGTGATCAACTGATCATCATGATGTGTCCGGGGATCAGTGCTGAGGGGCAGATCATACGGCCGACATTGCTCCGTTGGAATGGTGTTCCTGCTTGTGCGCACATCTTCGACCCACCATCACATGATGTGGGGTTACTCTTCATGAAGTTTAAGATTTTCGCTGTTTGTTTGTATAGCCGTAAAATTGAAATTTTTCTACTTTTACATATTGTTTGTTTGGCAAAATATATATAAAATTTAAATTACAGAAAATTTCTTTATAAATATCATCTATATTTTATCCTCTCAATATTAAATTTCTTTATAAATATCTTCTACATTTTATCCTCTCAATAGTCAATACTGCCTTAATTAGCTTCTTTTTTTCTTTTCTTTTTTTCCTCGGGGCCTGGTTGCCCCACACTTGTAGCTTAATTCACATTTTCAATGAATGAAGTGTGCTATCTTTTTCTCAAAAAAAGAAAAATATTTCAATCGGTTGCATCGAGCCCCCCTTCGTTATTCCATTCATTTTTTACATTTTATACCGAAAATGCCCTTAAAAATGCATAAATATATTAAAAAATTATTTTTGCTCTTGCAAAAGAAATAAGGGTAATTTGGTCATTTTGCCCTCTCCTTTAACGCTGTACATCCCCTAAAAGTATTTTTGAAATTTTAAAAGGACAAAATGTAAATTTTTGAAAATCTGGGAGGAAAAGTGAAAAAACTAGTACTTACATAGAATTTTTCTATAATTTAGTTAAAAATGAATAACGTAAAAGCTGACGGTGTGAAAGATGAGTTAATATTGATTTTGGTTTGGAATGAGCCAAAGTCAATTACGTTAAATTTGAAAAGTTTGAGTTTTGACCTAAAGTGAAGTTACGATGAACCAAACAATAAAAGTGTATATTTATTGTCAAAAATCATTTCACTCATCTCTACTTTTAGGTGAAAGAAACACACCAAGACAGACCTTATGTAATTTTTTTTTTTTAACTCCAATTTAGACCTTTTTCCGTAGCGTTTGGATTAGTAATAAGGGGAGGGATAACCTCTTATCCCCCTTTACACCCAAACGCAAATTTTTTATCCGAGAATAGTAATTTTTCGGTACCTGAAATAAGTTGGTATAACTATTCCCACCAACACCTCCATTTTCTATATATAACTATCCACTATTATCTATCCAAACGTTATTTTTCTTATCCCCGAAAACAACTCAATTTTCATCCAAACGCTATTTTTCTTATCCCCATATTTGTATCTATCCCTGTAATAGCTAGTTTTTGCTTATATCCGAACCAAATGAAGCTCAAAAATTTATACAAAACATTTTTTTTTTCCTCCTGCAGGAGTAGAAGTCCTAAATTGGTTCCTTTTGTTTTGGGCTTCAAAATTTTATTTCTATTTTTCGCCACAATAAAGACTCCACACTTTATGTTTTGTCAAATGCTCTGTTAAAGACGATTGTAACTAAGAATAGAAGCAATCGCTAGGATAAAAAAACACTAATAAATCCTCTGATAGATCCACAATACAGTAAAAATTCGGAACATCATTCAGGATAATTTCCAAATTGCGTGTGTTGCGTGAGATTATCCACTGTAAGAAAAAAAAAAATGTTTAAAAGGTGATTAAGTGGACAAGCTTGTTTTTTTGTTTAAAACTATTTTCTCCCGCAGTTATAATTGGAATTCTGGTCAATTTGGATATAGTTCCAAATGTTGCGGATGTCCCTATTCGTGTATTTGTAACTGTACGTAGTAGTTAATATAGTTAGAAAAACATGCGGTTAAAAATACAATAGTTATATATGTATCGTGTGTGATTGATTGAATATAGTAAAAAATACAGCAACTTCAAGTAATTTGTTTGGTTGCGTGTATAGCTGGGAATCGTACTTAAGAATTTTATCAAATATATATATAGTGCAGTGCCGGTGAGATTATCTCTACTGTAGAAAAAAAATATATATTTATTCTGTTCAAAAGGTGATTAAGTGGATAAGCTTTTTGGTTTTTCGCTTAAAACTATTTTCTTCGGCAGCTGTATATAGTTAGAATTCTGATCAATTTGAATATATTTCCAAAATATTGCAAATGTCACTATTCGTGCAATTCCAGCTGTAGTAGTTGAATTCACTGCCCCAAACTAAGCACAATGTTTGGAATTACATACCACTACAACTGCACCAGTAATGAGAGCAAATTCCATATTATGAATTTGCCTACTGTTCCCTGGATTATGTCAAGTAATAGGCAACTCCAACTGGATTATCCATCACATGAAAGAACCCACCAATGTATAAGCATATGCCATTGCAATTACAAATGGATCCATTTAAATGATCTTCAAAAATATAGAAAAATATAACTTGTCTCGAATATGCCCCGATTCGCCGAGTGTAAATGCGGTGGGAGACCCTTGACCCCTTTCTTCTGTTGATCCATCTCGATCCGTCAAAAATCTGCTTCCCTCCCGATTAGCCCTCAGTGGAATGTTAAGTGAGGGTAGGATTAAAATTAATCCGCCCGCTTTCACCCCGACCAGATAAAAAAACGAAGCGGTACATTCTACAGACCTCTCCCACCTTCGGATCTGTTCCGTTTGCATCCCTAATTGCAATACATTCTCTAGCTTATTATTATTATATTATTATTATATTATTTTGTGACTCATTACTACTTCCTTTTCCAAATGGCTAATAACTAATTAGTAGCGACAATGAAAGTACATTTACTCGCCCAAAATGATTCAAATCACAAAAAGAGAGAGAAAAAAAAAACATCCTAAATATTAATTGAAATTTTATAAACAAATTATACCAAAACGATCTAGTTGGAACCTCACCACACGGGCACAATTAAAGAATTAATCATTCTTGTTTGACCAATCATACTTCTAAGATGGAATAATTTTAAATCTTTTATTTCTCAACCATGCATTACTAAGTTAACTAAAGGAGGATATGCTAGATATGTCTCGAATTCTAGTACCGTAAGGTTTTCTAATCCTATTCTGTTTTGATTATCCCATTAAGTTAAGTTTAGATTATGCCTAATTTTATTGAGATATTCCTAATTTTAGTAGATTTGTATTCCTAGTTGTATTAGGATTTAGCCACTATTATAAATATACCCTTTATACCATTGATTTGGTGCGGAAGATGAGAAAGGGAATATGGGTGTATTTTTTAGGATTAGGGTTTGGTGAGAGAGACATGTTTTGTACACCACTTTGATTCTAATGAAGATTTCCGCTCCGTCTTCGTCCGTGGACGTAGGCCGTTGGCTGAACCACGTAAATATTATGTACTTTATTTTTCTTCTCTCTTTCTCGGATCTCTTTTGATATTTTCGCATCCGACGAATTAAATCTTCTCGGTTTTAGTTCTAACAGGATATTAATCCATGCATGTCACATGGGCAATGTATCCACTACCTTGTCCCTTCATTAAAAACCTAAGCTAGGCTACACTTATAGCCATTATTTAACATCTCATTCACTCTAATCACATGGGTGTGTTCTAGTATGGTCATTGTTATTGAAATTAATTAAAATATATATATAGAAAAGGCAAATTGCATCACCGCTCCCTGAACTTTCGACGGAGTTTTGCTTTGGTCTCGAAACTTTTAAATTCGACATTAGAAATCTTCAGCTCTCGAAATATTTTCACTGCGATTAGGCTTTGCTAATACCTACTATTAGAGGGCAAATTATACTGTCTGCGCGCACCAGTTTCTTTTTTCATCCTATATTTCAACCTCAACACCCATTAAATTACAATCTCTTCTCTATACAAAAGTTAGACCGTTGAAAAGAAAATAAGAGATGAATGAAGAACTAATTCAGTTGTGAAATATATATGAATATAACTAGAATGAAACATTAATGGCAATCAATGTAACCGACCGTCCCTAGAGCAAATGGTAAAGGACTTGCTGGTTGGTATCTGAAGTCCCAAGTTCGAATCCTAGTTGATTTATTTTTTCAGCTAAGTTTATTTCTAAATGAAATAAACGAAGCGGATAACGTGCTATCTATCTCTCAAAAAAAAAAAAAATGACGATCGATGTAAAATCTCGAATGTCAGAATATTTAAAAGGAGTTCGAGAACCAAAATAAAACTTGAGTAAAAGCCATGGATAAGTATTTTGCAAATTAACACCCAACAAGGAAAAGAGAAGAGGCATGACATGATGTGGCCCATGTGGTTGTACAAGTGCTTTGATGATTGGAACATGCCAAGGAAGTGAATGGTTCAAGCCAGTTGGTGCATCATGCAACCTCTATCTACATATTGAAGCAAAAAGGGATTAAATCCCTCAAACCCCCACCATGTGATCACCACCACTTTATGCATGTGGAATTGCTCCCCTTATTCTTATCCTACATCCACAAATCACCATCATCTTTGCACAAAGTAGGGTACATAGTATCCCTCCTTACCTAGCAACCTCTTTTTATGTACTTATTAATTGTATATGCATGCATGCAATATACATGTAATATATTTTATATATATATAATATGCCATAATGTATCTATAAAACTATGTAGTTGTATTTATATATATGTGTGTAACAATAAGAGACAAGTGAGGCATTCTTTTATGAGGGAAGAGGATGCTTGAATTAGGATATAGATTATGGACACTTTTTGAGAACAATAAAAGCCAGTAGCCCAGCTTGCTCCTAGGAGAATATTGATGGAAGTTAGAACATATAAGAGAATGATATTGGAAACTACTTATAAATTATTTAATATCGCAGCTCATAATTACGAGGTTTACGAGAGATCACATGAACAATTCTCTTCTTACAAGGACATCGAGGACAAAATGCACGTCGATTTTGCATTAGGGACAATTAATTTGATTTGCAAGTACATTTAATTTTATAAGAGATTCACCATTCTTAGAACGAACTCAATCTTTTTCATGCATGTTTAGATTATTTGATTGAAAAGAAGGGGCCATGAACTAGTCCATTTTGGTCCTATATCAACACTTCTACCATTTTACATTGCGTGGTTGCAATCAAATTAACAGGCAAACTCATTAATTTTGAGGATTAATCTTTATTGATGACCTTATAGAATTTTGTATACCAACAACTTATACTAGTGATTCATGAACCTACATGGTATATATATAGGATTTTTGGTGTATATCAAATTCTTAATTTATACATACATAATGTGTGTGTGTGTGTGTATATATGTATATACTAGTAAAGAGTTACAAGATGACCTTTGCAGTGTTAGAGACTTAAAAACTTTTTATTGAGAAGGACTTGTCAATAAGGTGTCCATCACATGCATGTTTTAGAGGAATCTTAGATACATAGACTCTCACACATCCCTTTTCTCTCCACTAGTATTGGGGTAGTGGCCAAGTTCTAATTAACCACGAAAAAATAATGGTGAGGACACAAAGAGAGAGACTTCTCCTAGCCTCCATATGAGTGGCTTGTGATGTTCTTTTCAACAAGCATGGCCACTTCCATTCTCATTGATTGCTTGTTACAAACAACACCATGTGTATCCAAGGTGTTTTTTTTCCCTACATATACTTACAAAAAAGTCTTCTCTTAATTGATGAGGACACACAGAATATTACTTAGGTCGATAGACTCATCTTTTCGCTAAGGGATGCTTATCAGTAAATTCGTTCTTTTGCTAGGGAATGCTTATCCTTTCGCTAAACGAAATGATGCCAAAATTTCACACCGTTTACTCCCTCGAGCTATATGCCATGCATTTTGCAATAAATAAACCTCTCGGCTTTACTTTCTCGATCGAGTGACGTTCTTCAGCTTCTCTTGTTTTGATTTGATCGATTTGTTTCTTCAATATAATAAGTGATTCACTAAATTAAACACTATTTTGTTAAATTTACCATATCTACCTGTTTTTCATGTTTAGAACTTTGGTTTCATGAACACTCAATGACTGGTAGCCAAGAATCTATTAATTCTAAGAAAGATTAAATTGATGTAAATAACTCAAAAGGCAAAAATAAAGAACCAAAAACAAACTTGGGGGCCTATGTTAGAATGGCCTATAGTTCAAAAGTGTTGTCACCATATATATATTTTTACTCTTATTAAAAAATTTTCACCACTTCTAAAGAGAAAGTTAAATCTATAGAGAAGATAGGATATTGAAGCTACTATTCCACTTTTCACTTTTGTCAGGAATAAAATCCAGCTATATATGGTCCCTCACACACTGCTCAAGGATATATATATATATATATATATATANCAAAGCAAAACTAATTAAACCCTTAATTATTAATTAATATCTATTGTATGTAACTTAAAAACAAAACTAGATAGGAGACAAGTGCAATGGCAAACTAAGAGATAGTTAAAGATTGTCATTGGTTTCTACATGTACATGCTCCAAAGACAATCCTTACTGTGATGAGTCTGATTACACCAAACATGTACTCAACTCATTAATTTGAGCAACATCTTTTATTGATAATTATATTATAAAAAAAAATTCTTTTATCTTAGAGTAAATAAGAAGGTATAATGGAGAGTTTGAGACACTCTACCCTATTTATTTATTTATTTTTTGGAGTGACCACACATAAGAGGACTCGGGTGGATGTCTCCATCACTTCTCAATTATATATATAAATAAATATTAAGATAAAGACAACAGGTCGCTTCATTCTTTAAGAAAATAAATTTTAATACAGAAGTGAGGCAACTAGATCTCTAGAAGAGAAACCACAAAGTGAAAAGAAGCAGCAACAAAAAAAAAAAAAAGAAAAGAAAAGAAAAGAAAAAGAACCTAAGAGAGAGAAACACTTCATTATTTCAACCAAGGGTATTTTGGTAATTAAAGAGATGGTTTAGCAAGAGAAGGTAGTAGAAAATGACAGTGTGGAAGCATTGAACTTTCAGGCTCCTCTAATGTGAGCACAGGACTTTAAACTTCCCTCTGACAGCCATCACATGGCCATCCAGACAGCCAAAGACCCACTCACAATGATCATCCCACATGCCCTTGTGAGGATGGACCAAAGCACCTCTGACCCACCTGCTGCTCTCATTTTGATCTAGTTTCTAAAACAGATTATAAATCATCTTCTTTTTTTCTTTTTTCATTCATAATCAGCTTTCTTTTTTTTTTCTATCTTCAATAGAGCTTTTGATAATAAATAGAATTATTTATTAGAGTTTTGGTATAACACAAAGCCAAATGAACTTCTGAACCTTGAAAAGCTCTCTCTCATTCTACGAAAAAGAGAATTTACTGGATAGAATTTTGATAAATAAAGCTATTATTACTTCCAAACTATTATTGTAGGGGATTAAAATAAGCTCTTTTTTTTTTTGAATCTTATAAGACCCGACGGCTTGGTAATGCTATAGCTAAAACGACTACTTTTGTATTATAAAAGATCAAAAAAAAGTTAAAAAAGTTTATAATCTTCTCTCCTCCGATATTTTTAAATTATGGTTGCAACAGCTACATATTTCTCCGGCAGCAATTGTAACCACAATTTTATGATTTAAAAAAAAAAATTAAAAATATTTTTAAAATTTTGGACCTTCTATAATATAAAATTTGTGTTTTTAACTGTAACATTACCAAACTGGGGCTAAAGAGAATCTCTTCCAATTCGATTACAATTAAAAATAAAAACTGTTAAATTAGTTTTAAAAAATAAAGAAATGAATCAACACATTTGCAGAAGTCTTAGCTAAGCAAAGCAGGCTTTAATTTCCATCATCATCATAAATCTGGCATGCCAATGGTGTCTCCCCACACCATCCTCAGGAATAATAATAAAAGCCTCCTCAGCCCCCTCCCTCTCCTCTCTCACCCTTCTTCATTCCACATTCCCCCCCTCCCCCCCTCTCCTTACCTTAACAGAATCAAACCCAGAAAACAAAAAGCAAAGCAAAAAAAAAAGAGGGGAAAAAAAGAGAAACAAAAGTGGGAAGTTATTAAGCTGGCATGTATCTTTGCCTTCAAGGTTCAATCTCTCCTCCCTCTTTCTCTCAATCCAAGTTGGTCCACTTTTGCCCCTCATTCCTTGTTGCAGTTTCATTTGGGTTCAGGATCTTAAGATGTTGAGGGGGGGGGGTGTGTGTGTGGGGTTTGGTTGCATATGAGTTGGAAGGTTCTTCCCTCTGAGTTGGTGCTGTTTTCATGACCTGTACTGCACCTGTCTCAAACACCTTCAACAGAAGTGTGAACTTGCAATTCAATTGAATGCCCAGGTTCATTCCTTCATTAGGAAACTTAAAACTTACATTAATTAGGAGCACACATTCACTTCATGTTCTCTAAACATTTGAGTTAGGGTTTTAGAGGATTGGAATTAGTGACAGCAACTGAAAGTTCTATTAGTACTTGTAAATTAAGGAGGGGAGTGAGAAGAAAAAGAAAAGAAGAGATTGAAGATGGCCGCGAAACATTTGAATGCATTTTACGACGAAAACCCGGATTTTCATAAGCAGGTCGGGTGCATGACCGGGATTTTTCAGATGTTCGATCGCCACCACCTCATCGGCGGGCGGCGGATCAACAAGCATGGCCATGAGAGGATTCTTTCGGGTAAGCATTTGTGCGAATTCCGCGAATCTTAGTTGCCTCTGTTTTTATTCCTTCAAATTGCTGCACTAAGTATTGCTTGCAAACAATGATCTCCATTGAATTGAGAAAAGTTTCTTTCTTTATGTATAGCTTTGACTTTGAAAGCTAATACCCCTTTTACTGCATGCAATTTAATTTTCCTGCGCATTATTGTTAAAATCGCTGAAATTCATATATTTCCCTTTCTTAGTTTGAAGATAGAAATCAAAATCTGTTTCTCGTAATGCAGATGAATTAATATTCGGTTTGTAGTCGAGTGTTCTCGTTATTGTCAATTAAAGCTGTATAGCTGATCATAAGAACTAAAACTAATAGCTTGGATTTTATCTGCTTGAATCACAATACATGTAATTTTCTTAGATCATTATCAATCTAATTCATGAGCTATATATATATATATTCGCTGAGTCTGTAATCCTCTTAAGATCTTTTTCTTTGGGTGCTTTTGTGGTGTCATTTCTCGAACAACTTCTCTACTTTGAGAAGCAGTAGCCGATTGTTTGAGAAGTAAAAAATTCTCGTGTCTTTGCTATGGCGTAGAGATAAAATGAGCTTTTGAGGTTCAAAAGTCCAATTCAAATGGAAAAAGCTCTTAGTGCTTCTTGAACATGTCTATACGTCTTCTGCAAAAACTTTATTTGGACCAAAGTGGTCCTAAATTATAATTTTTTCTTAAATTAATTTAGTTACTATCGCACATTAAGAAAATATTCCTTTTTCTAGTAAAAAATGATTATCTAACTTTATGTTGCTTAATTATAATTGTTTGTCTAGGCTATGCCATCCCGAACAGCAAAAGTCAAGGACGAGAGAATAATACAACTCCTTCGCGGATCATTTTGGTAATATTTCCGTCCCTTTTCATCGATATCATAACGTACGTATCAACATAAGTACATTAAAAAGTTATGAAATGTGATTTTTAATGCAGGAGAAAAATATAAGCAAAAGATCGAATGAAGCACACCAGTTCTCATTAGAATCATCAAGAGCGTCTTTCTCTTCTACATCCTCCTCCTCATTTTCTTCTGTCGATCAGTCGTTTTTTTCCGATAGGCCCGCAAAAAGTTCATTTGACATCCGAGATGTCGTGAAGGATTCAATAAATGGCGATTCCAAGGGCTTATCAATAAAAACTTCATGCAAGGAGGTGAAAAGCGACAAGGAGCTGAAGTATAAAGACTCTCCAAGGCCTTTGCTTCTATCCAAATCACTCGATGGGACTTACGTGATTGCAATTAATAGAGGAGTGAAAGAAGAACCATTGAAATTATCTCACTGTGAAGCCAAAGGTGCCTCTTTCTCCGCAATCTCAAGGGAAAATCGGCGCTTCTCTTGTGACGGTAGAGAACTACCGCGCTTGTCTGTCGATTCTCGAGATAATGGCAAGTCAAATACCAAACTAAGGGAACGTCCTAGACTATCTTTGGATAGTAAAGAAGGCACCATGAACAGGTCAAACTTTGATTCAAAATCCAGTTCAATGCGGAGGGATTCGGATCGAAATACTTTAAATCGAAGTTTCTCGATCGCGTCAGGTCAAGAATCGCCGGGTCATAGACGGTCAAGTAGTATCATTGCAAAGCTTATGGGGCTAGAAGCCCTTCCTAGCGAAGAGTTGGTAGTTCATGGATCGAAGGTGGAAAAAGAGTACAATTATTTTGGCGAATTGGAATCTCCAAAGGTCAGTTATAATTCTTTGGTTTCAAAACCCAAGTCTTCTTCTTCTTCTAGGGTTTCAACTGAATCAGCTCCTTGGAGAGAGAAGGATCAAAGTGCTATCCAAAGAGCCACAACTGGATACCGTAAGCCTGAAATGAAGCGAAAAGATGCGCCAATTTATGGGGAGTTTGAGAAAAAATTGAAAGAAATCGAGTTCGCTAAAGAATTATCGCGCGGAAAATTCAGTAAACAAGTTGGTAATAGACATGACTGGAATTTTAGGACAATAACAGTCAAAGGAAACATCACCTCGAGAGCTTTTGATTCTCCCATTGTTATTATGAAACCCGCAAAATTGGATTCACGAAAGAAAAAGGTCCCTAATGATGTATTTCTCTCAAGAGATAAGAAATTCAATGCGGGGAAAGAATATACTCATTCAGAAAAGGGCAGATCACAAATTAAGCTCGCAACTGAAAGATCTGTGGAAACTCCGAGCTCCGTCAGCCCAAGATTGCTGAGGAAGGTAGAATCAGAAAGAAAGTCTCTTCCTCCTATTCCTTCTAATAATTTGAAGAAGCCCAAAAGGCACTATACAGATAAGCAGCTACCTGAACCAGCTTCTCCGAGAAGTGGACAAAGACCGAAAAGTGCTCCAGTAAAAAGAAGCGAGAGGAGAAAATTTGGTCACAATGAGATCAAAGCTTCTAAAAGGTCTGATATTGAACAAGTCGAAGAAGTCGGAGAGAGAAATTTAGAACAAATAGACTTAAATTCGGCTTTTGTTCAGCAAAATATGAAGAGTCTCGACATCAGGGAATCCAAGGGTGATGATCTTTTGTCGAATGAGAAGGTATGGACTTTGTCTTCTATCTCTGATTTTTCATGGAAATATCATGTTTTGTTTAATTTTAACAAGATTTCTACGAAAAAGAAAAGCAAAATTGTTACCATTGTTGACCTCAAAATTCTTATATTTATAGGATTCATCGTTCATGAAGTAGAGCCACATAGGTGAATTCATATTATATAGCAGAGGTATATATATATAGATAGATAGATAGATAGATAAAAAAATTTCAGGGTTATATAAGTAACATATTTAGATTTAGTGACCTGAAAATAAGTTATCTGTTTTCTCATGCTTTTATTCTTACAATCAGTAAATAAATTCTTTTTCTTTTTCTTTTTGTTCAGAATGATCACTCAATCCTCAATGATGATTTGCCGGTTAAAGACATTGGAACTGTTGCACCTGAACAACCGAGCCCCGTCTCCGTCCTCGACGCTCCATTTTACCAGGACGACATTAGGTCTTCTCCTCTAAAGCGGATCTCGAATTCTTTCCAAGGTAACTCATGGTGTGTTCTTCGTAGAAATCGCTAGTTACTATCTTCACCTGCTTAAATGTTCTAGCTAACTCCTAAAGCTTCCCCGCACTGTGACTCCCTTAAAAAAAAATACAGGTTATTAACAGTTCCAAAATATAAATGAAACAAAAAAATTCTTCGACAACAAAGCTATAATGACCCTTTTAAATCCCTTTTTTACCACTTACATGAAGCCCCACTTCTCATGCCGATTAAATTTGCTAAAAGCTTTTAATAGCTGTTAGCTATGGTACAAACATCCTTAGCTGTATAAGCCAACAACCACAACCAACCAATAATCATGGACCATCCATTACTATACCTAGTCATTAATATGATGACATAAATATCATGGTTGTTTCCTTTATTGCAACCGTAGTTTGTGTGTTGTACCTTGGTTTTGATATACTTATGTATGACTCGGAAATTCTATGTTGTTGAATATAAATATTAAAAACACCGCTTTCTGATAACTTAAGCTGTTGGAGAACAACAATTATTTTATATAATTTAATATGGTATCAGAACAGAGCGGGAGTCAGGCTCCTTGCTATTGGAGAACAATGGTTGTCTATATAATTTTACATGAGTATGTTCGCTTCATCTCGGTTAAGTTTTTGGGGTTTTCCTCTGTTGGACCAACATTTTCTAATTGAGGATTTTTGAGAACCGGACTAAACCGGTCGAACCTCACTGAAATATTTATTTGATCCAAGCCATAATTTGGTTTGGTTTAGTTTAACCATTTCATTTGGACATCCCTTCCTTCTCAACTAAATCCTAAAAGAAAATTCAGGGCTTTTTTTGCATTTGGCCCTCTGGAAAAAATTTATTTTAAAAATTAGCCCCAGCAAATTTATATTTGTAAAAATTACCCTAACCCTACCACGCAGGTGCCACGTCAGCGCCACGTGAGCGGGGTTGGGGCTAGTTTGTTAAGTTGAACACGGTGAACCATTCACTGTGTTTAGACACGGTGAATGGTTCATCGTGTTTAGGAAAAGTATAATATATATGTATTGCGAAAAAAAATAAGGAAAATAAAAAGGAAAAAGAAGGGGAATATAGATATGGAACACGGTGAATCATTCACCGTGTTTGAACACGATGAATGATTCACCGTATTCAACTTAAAACCATGTTACTGACGTGGCGCTTGCGTGGCGGGGATAGGGCTAAATTTGTAATTATAAATTTGTTGGGACTATTTGTAAAAAAAATATTTTGAGGAAGCCAAATGCAAAAAAAGCCCGAAAATTTAAAATTTACATATTTTTGAAAATCAAACTGAATTGAAAGGTTAAAAAAACCCTAAACAAATAATCATGTAAGGTTTTTAAGTTATGATATTCGTGACTACTTGTTTACTAACCAATCTACAAACTCTTTTTTTTTTTTTTTTCCCTTCCTTGGAGCAGTTGAAGAAACTCATACTTCAGATGAGTACTGGAATCCAACAAGCCTACCGGACACACCGCCTTCTAAAGTTAGCAAAGAGGTCTCCAACATGGAAAACATGGCGGCCCTTGTCGAGAAACTCAAACAGCTGAGCTCACGAGACGACGAAGTCGTGACCGTCGATCAAGACGCAGTGTTTCTTGATTCTAAAGATCATCGGTACGTATACGAGATTCTCTCGGCGTCAGGACTCCTGCGCAAAGATTTCACGGCCGAATTCAAAAGCTCGATCAACCCTGAACTGTTTCTTGTTCTCGAACAAACAAAGATAGAGCAGCTCACAACACCTGCCAAGAAGCCAAAGCCGAATCCCGAAAAGCTTCACCGAAAGCTGGTTTTTGACGTCGCGAACGAAATTATAGCCCAGAAAATGGAAATTGGAAGCGCATTTCATCGACAGAGTTCGTTTTTCTGTATGAAGAAGCTGACCGGCCAGCAATTGTTCAAAGATGTGTGCATGGAGATTGACCAACTTCAAGCTGAAAGCCGAAATGCTGGCAGCTTCGACGATCACGACGAGGATGGATTATCGTCGGGCAAGAATAAAACTGTTGAAGGATGGGAAAAATTCGGAAATGAGCTACAAGAGATGGTTTTGGAGATCGAAAAATTGATTTTTAAGGATCTAGTCGACGAGGTCATTTGCGGCGAGGCTGCGAGGAATTTGGGCCTAAAAAAGTTGAAGCTGCAGAGGCAGTTGTTTAACTAAGTGTAGTATTTAATTTGAATCCAAGTATCTCTTGTTGATTTTCCTTTAGTTAAATGGAATATATTTCTATATTTGTCTTGTATAAATTTTCTGCAGAAATTTTGCAGCATGATATGGGCACTGATAAAAGTTACTCATGGACATCTCAGTGAAACTCTGAAATTAAAGTTTACCAGAAAAAAAAAAAATCTAATTAATGGTAATGTAAACAATTCCGATATTTTTAATAATTGATACATCGATATGAACTGTTTTAGATGGTACTATTGGATGAATATAAATATTAGAAACATCATTCTCTAGTAACTTTTTTAAAGTGTTTGAAGAAATTAATTATTTTTACATCTTTTCGTATGGTGTCAGAGTCTGAGGTCTCCAATTCAAACCCTACCAGACTTCTAGTTTTATTTTGTTTTCTTTCAATTAATTGAAGTCTATATTTTGAGTCTATTAAAAAATTGTGAGGTCAACTTGAGGGGGGAGCGTCGAAGATTAAACACCGTTCTCTCACAATTTTTTTTATGCTAACAACAAATACATGCAAGTTTGAAGTTTCTAAGTTCAAAGTCTATTACAGTTACTAGTGCATGCAACTGGCTAAAAACTTGATGATTGGTATCTGAGGTCCTAAGTTTGAAGCCTACTTGCTCCACATTTCTAACTGAGTTTATTTTTTAAAAAAATAAACGAAGCATATCGTATGCTACCATTCTCTCAACAAAAAACGTTTAGGTGAATTTTCTTTTTTAATATTCACGACCGAAGAATTTATGAAAAGTGCTTCTTTATCTTGTTCCGGAGTTCGATTTTTGTAGTCCAAAATACTTATTCAGATATTACGGTTACAACCGAAAGAATTAACGTGACTTTAACCAATCTGGGGAGAGAAAAAAATGTACTGAATTTTTGTAAGAAAAAAAAAATTAATTTGACCTCCTAAAGACTAAAATTTGTAATATTTTGATCTTTACTATACCTAATTAGTTAGAGAACTATATAAAATTTTTAAAATATTGAGGGGGTCCTGGCAATTTTGTGCCTCATAATGGACTAAAAGCTATAATATTATTAGAATATCGAATAAAAAATATAGAGCGTTTATAAAATACTACAAATCCGTGAAATGAACGGCAAAAATTTCCACCAAAAAAAAAAAAGGAAAAGCCCCAAAATCAATTTTGATTTTGTGATCATGCTTTGACTTTGGAACATGCATTTTTTGGGGGTAAACTTCAAGTACCATCTTTGTGATTTCGCATTTTCTTACTTTAGTATTCTATAGTTTAAAGTGTATCAATTTAGTATTATGGTACTAAAATAAAAAAAATACAAAACCACAAGGTGGTATTTGAAAATTTTTCTTTTTTTTTTAATTCTATTAGAAAAAGGTATACTAATTGATTATAATAGATATTAACTGTCATAAAAAAAATATAAAAAACTGTCACAACAAATTTATACATAAATTATATAATTATAAACAAGAAAATGGAGATACCACACACAATGTTATAATCTTTTCTTCTTCTTTTTTTTTTTTTCTCTTCCTATTGGGTTATTGTAGAAGAGCATGCTCCAGGTGTAGATCATTGCTGCAGGAAAAAAAAGTTAAGGTAAATGAAATATTATTAAAGTTTTGAAGAGTATGTAGACAATTATCCTTAAAAAAAAAAAAAAAAAAAGGGTGGTGTTAAACATATCTTTGGGAAAATTGCATTAGTAGTCCCCGAACATTGAGTGAAGTTTCATTTTGGTTTTCAAACTTTCGATTTCGACATTCGAGACATTGAATTCTTAGTAAGGTTTTAATTGAATCCCCAAACTTCCAAAATTATTTTATTTTAGTTCTTAGTCCTTACATTAAACTAAAATCATTATTTTTATCTAGTTCATCTGCTTGTTCGTACAATATAAACTCTGCGTTCTTCATCTATCTCATACTTTCAATTCAAAGATTATCTCATGCTTCAAACTTATCTCTCGCCAAGTTAGAATTTTCGTCTACATATAAATTCGATTGCTGAATTGAAAGTATGAGATGTGGTAAAGAACCGACGAATTTATGGTGTACGAATATGCATATGAATTAGGCGCACGCAACAATTTGTGCTGTAAGGTAGGACCAAAATGAAATTTTTTGGAAGTTAAGGGTCTAAGATGGAACCTTATTGAAAGTTCAATGTCTTGAATGTCGAAATCAAAAGTGCAGGGATCAAAATTGTGAAACAACCGTTGTGCTCTAAAAACTTAAGCTGTTAGAAAACGATGTTCAAAGTTTTTTATATTTAACAAAAATAAAACTTGCCTCGAAGTTCGGGGACTACTAGTGCAATTTATCCTTGTTACAATCATAAAATTTGAGAATCATAGAAAATTTTCATTCAGATAACACTATCCTCTAATAGCTTAAGCTATTGGAGAACAAAAGATTGTTTCACATTTTTTTAACATGGTATCAGAGTATAAGATTCTGATTTCAAATTCCGTCAAACTCTTAGCGTTATTTAATTTTCTCTTAATTTGATTCAAATCTGTGTCGTGGGTCTATCAAAAAAGTCTCAGAGTCCAGACCTAAAGGAGAGTATTAAATATAGATATTAGGAACACTATTTTTTGGTAGCTTAAGCTGTAGGGCAACTTACAGTTGTTTCGCATTATTTAACACTCCCTAATATTTTTGTTTACCATATTTTCTATTAGCTTCTATCAATTTAGTATGCTTTGCATTTTCAAAATTAGGAAATTTTTTGAACTAGAAAATGTAAATGGTGATTCCCCACATGTAAATTTTGTCAAGAATATTATAAAGCTACATAAAATTCAGATAAAAATTTGGAAACTTACTGAACAATTATGAACATCCTGACATCCACACAAAAGCCTCCCATTTAGCATGTCAGTGGCTTGAAATGCACCTCCCCCATCACTCCTCTATACAAAATCAATGCAAAATTTTGATTATTAAGGTTATTTCTCAATGCTCAAATGCCCACAAATTCCGCAAATTATCAAACAAAAATCAATATTGCCTATAATTTAGTCCCTAAAGATTGACCCCGATTCGAATTTCGCGACAAGAGTTTTGGTTTCAGCAATATATGTCGTCTCCTCGGAGTTTCAATTTTAACAATTCAATGTGTTTAAGTTCTGACTTGAATTTCTTCTGCAGAGTTTCAATTCTAACAGATTGAGGCCAACACTTAGGGACTAAATTTGCAACCAGTTAATCCAAAACTAAATCAACAAACTGCAGATTTTGTGAACATCTTCTGAACAGCTGTAAATTACTTACCTTGTAGTAGTTAACTGCTACGAAATTAGCCCAGCGGTGACCCGATGCGATGTAGCAGGTATTGAGCATGTCCACAAGGCCCATTGAGTTCTGCAAACACGACGTCAGTTTCACAGGAATCGTCGGAAAATAGTTTACGAGAACTAAAGATTTCGTTGTGTCGTTGAGCAGCGACGATTCTGCGCGGTTAAAACACTTCCCAGCTTCCATTCCATCATCTCCATCTACATTGATAATGTATTCAGATTAGAGATCAGGTAATGTAAGTATAAAATGAAGAACAATTATGATAACATTGATAGTTTTGTAACTCCTTGTTTAGTTTCACTTTAACAATTGCCAAAATTCATCACCGGGGGCGTATTTGGATGCTGG
The DNA here is from genome assembly GCF_001540865.1 of Ananas comosus. NCBI lineage: Eukaryota > Viridiplantae > Streptophyta > Magnoliopsida > Poales > Bromeliaceae > Ananas > Ananas comosus. Next base: position 4,529,747 of record NC_033632.1, on the reverse strand, counting down.
AATAAGTAATTCGGCGATAATTTCTAGCATGTTCCGTCATAACGCGACTTATCTAATAAGGTCCCCCCAAAAAAGATTGCAATTACTGTAAAACATCTTTTCATACTCCCGACTAAATAACTATCATAAAAGAAAGATATATACGGAACAAGATATTCACGCATCCAAACAGACAGTGAAAAAAGTGAAAGAAGAGAAGTTTCTTACATTGATTTTCGACCATGAAGTTCCATTGATAGGCTATCCCTTCGGTCTCCTGCTTCGACCGGATCGAAGTGAATACGAGGAGGCGCTCGTTGTTCGCGACCATGTCGCTCACGAGAGGCCAATCCTCGCCATTTTGGGGCATTTTCGAAACAGGAAACCAGTACTGTAACAATCCTGATTCGTTGAATACTTTCGTCAGTCCGTTCGGAGCTTGTACGTAGTCTTCTAATATCAGCGTGACGATTTCAGATGGATTCGCCGACAGAAAGGCTTCGATTTCCATCATGGTATCTAGAGCAGGTTCCTGCAAAGATAATTAATCTTTGTAAACAACATCTTTGAGTTATTATATAGAAATCAGATACTAAGATTACAAAAACAATCAGTGCCTTAACTTAAGCATGACTAACATATATGAAAGCAAAATGACTCTATAAAAAGCGAAAATTTTGCAAATCAAAATACATTGGTACTAAAATATACAAGTTAAAATTATACTTACAAATGCAGTAAAATCATAGCATTTCCCCCCTGTTGAATGGCACAACCACACATCACCTTTGAAGTCATAAGTATCCAGCATTAAGGCTCTCACACCATTCTACAAATAAAACTTAAACAATATTAATCACTAAGAAGGCTTTTTTTTTTTTTGGTATAAAATGAAAAATAGAAACATCTAACTGTTGTGTGTTGTGTGTTGTGTGAGACATTACACACATACATTTAACTGTTGTGTGACAGTGTCCTCTTGATTGTCGAAGGTGACGCGCGGAACTCCGGTGTGTGACGGCTCTCCGTCGATGGCGAAGGAGTTGTGTGTGGTGAGAAATGCATACTTGTTGAATGGCAGTGAGTTGTTCTGTTATCAAAGGATTACCAAATTATAGAAACAGTGTAGTGTTACAAGCAATGGAATGAGCAAATATGCTAGATAACATGTTAACTAAAACTAGGTGCTACAAATAATAGAATCATATATCTTGCACACCAACAAAGTATTCATGGCATGATTCATCTGATATCCATCATGCACTTAAGTAGGGATATTAAGATTAATTCTTATCCCTTCTTATCAGATTGATCATGGGCACCTGATAATCAGGTGTAAATCTTATAAACCTCTGATCCCAGAGTTCAAACACCTCTTTTGGATTTTTAATATTAAAAAAAAGATTATAACGTTAGTGTGAAAACATTGTGCCTTCGAGTTTGGACAGATAGCATGTAAGATTTACACTCACTTTTTGCACATACATATAGTATTTCTCTTTGGGAATCAAAATTTCACGGGGCGAATTCATAATTTTTCAAACATTTTAGGGATATATAAGTTTATTTGCCCAATCCACATTATTCATTCAGAAGCCATTTTACTACTAAACGAGTGCAAAAATATGTATAGAAAGATGCAGAAACAGGAAATAAATAAGAGAGGGACTAAAAGTAAATTATGAAAACATGGGAGGGGGAAATTACAACTATCTCGAAGGGGTTAGAAACAGTGGACCGGACGCACCGTGAACCAGAGAATTCGAGCTGGCAATTGAAGCAATATAGACCGGGCTCACAATCCCCATTAGAGGAGCAACTGTCATGTAGCTGTGAAACATTTATGTACATGGAATTTATTATCATATAATATAAAATAAAATAAAATAAAATAGTTGACTAATTATCTTTTTTTTTTTTTAAATCAGTTATTCTAATTGGTTAAATAAAAAAAAATTTCATATGATGGTTCCATTAACTATTAGCTATTAATTATTCTAATTTATTTGCTGAAAAATAATTAAATAATCAAATTTGATGAAATGATTAATAAATTAAATAAATTTTTGAAAAAAATTAATCAACTGGATTCACTCAAATAAAAATATCGAAAACTAAGAAGTGTCACTTGATTTAGACAAATGCAAAGAAAAAAAGAAAAAACTGTTGAGGGAACATTTCAAAATGGCCTACAGTTGAGGGACAAAAATTGTATGGGCATCGTTTCCAAACTATTAGTTTGGGGATGATGTGAATGGGCGCCGCGTGGTCAGCGCGCGCCTATCGAAAGAACAAAAATAGAAAAAAAAGAAAAAGAAAAAGAAAATTCGTGCGCCATGAGCTTTTAGAGAGAGAAAAAGAAGCAGATGGAGAGAAAGAGAAGGTTGAGATACGTGCGCGATCACCACACAGCGCCCATCCACATCGTCCCCAAACTAATAGTTGGGGATTAGTTTGGGGACGGTGCCCATACAATTTTTGTTCATAGAAGAGAGAGATTCCATACAATTTTACTTATTTCTATTTCAAACTAATCTAGAGAGAGAGAGAGAGAGAGAGAGAGAGCACTAACCTTGCATGCTCCATTAGAGCAAGCACTTGCATAGCTTAATAGAGCTAAACAAATTAATGGGATGATTCTTCTAAAAAGACCCATTATTAGAGAACAAAACATGTGAATTTAGAGAGAGAGAGAGAGAGTTATGAAATGTTGGTTTGAGAAGCCAAAGAGCAAAGAAGAGTGGAGGAGTGGGTTTTCTTGCATGATTGAATCACTTCAACTTCCAAACGATGTTGATGGATATGGATATCCGATAATTTATCCGAATCCAAACCCAATTGAGACAGTTTTAATCGAAGCATAAATGGAATGATTTTAATAACAGGAATTAATTGGTTCTCGTTATGATTTTTGCTTAGATTTGAACCAAATCAAACCCACAACCATACTAAGAATTTAACCCATAGAAAAACTTAATTATATATATATAAAATATAATAAAACTTTTTTATATCTTTATTTTAATAATAAATATGTATTTATAATTTAATTTAATATTAAATATATTAAATAGCTGTCTTCGATTTTTTTAAAGATTTGGATATAATTTTTATTTTTGTGAGGCAGTTTCAATTTTTTTATATTCGGGCTGGTTCGGATACGATTTGAAATTTGATTTTTTGTTTGGATTTGTTTTCAGATTTTGTAAAAACGGATCCGTCGAGATCCTTTTATCATTTTATATTTGATACATACAATCTTTTTTTCTTGTAACATTCTCCTACAAAGTTTTTGGAGCTTAGAGAGAAGAAGCCAAATTTTTATGGACATTTCTAGGCTCTCCACCAACAACTACTAAACATAGTACCCTTTCTCTCTATTTTTTTATTTTTTTTTTTAAATTTTGTTTATAGAAATACAAAAATAGGGATTCGAATTTCTGACCAGGAAGCAAGAGTCTTAGGACAATAATCAACTATTTTAAACAAAGATTGCTAACTACCAAATTATTTAAATTTTTTTACGAGTTCAGGAATATATATTTAGAAGGTTAGGTCATATTTAATCAACAGATACACTGAATCACCAAATTAATATATTTTTATAAAAAAAAATGGAAATAATCCCCGTCATTGAGAAGCATGAGTTGTACTGAAAGTTATGAATTGTTTGTAATTTATATTATGACTTTTTATGTGATGACCATAAGACTCTGCGCTAAATGTGGCATAGAAATATGCTATAAATTAGTCTAAAATTTTCTTAAAAAATGAAAAATAATTACTTTGATATTCTAAAATTTAAGAATGAAGTAGCCTTTTTTGTCTCCCTTGCCCACCAAATGATTTAATTTTTGTAAGATCTATGGATGAGCTTTTCTTTTTCTTTTTTTTTGATTGAAAAAACTAGTTTTTCATTATTTGAAATCTAATAATAGAATTAGTTTATTATCTAGTGTGCATGTAAAACAACTGCGTAACGTACTGGCAAAATCAATTCAAATTAAACGATAAGATTAAAATAAAACAATAAAAAATATGGAAATAAAAATGATCCTTGGAAGTAGTCCATATCTATAATACAAGAGCAAGTTTCAAACCTAATGGTTACAAACTTAATATCTTTCTTTTTTTTTTTTGGAAAGAGACACAAGGGATATACCAAGTACAAGGATGTTATGTCATTAAAATAATATATGGATATTCTTTTTATCCTTGTAGCATCTTTATTTTTGATTTTTGATGTAGATTACTTTGTCCACCTAACCAATCATTTGAAATAATTTTGCCACGTGTCATTTGGAGGACCTCTAAAATTTAGGGACAAATTATTGGACCTTTGGCCAACTTTATTTAATTGGAGAAATGTTAGACTTTATATAGGATTGTTTAGCCAAATAAAAAAGTCTTCTAAAATTGCTATTCAAGTAGAGCATGATCCCTAAATCTCTATCCATATCCGCGAATATTTGTGGATTATCGGCAGATTTATGAATATAAGATTATAACTATTTTATCCAAAAAAATCAGGAGTAAAAAGGATAGGTATTCCTTTAATCATAGACATTTTTTGCGACTCCTCATATACCCATTTTTTAAAAAAAGTTAAGAAAGAATACTTTTTTATTTTATCTATCTTTAGGATTCTAACTCTAATTTTTCTTCGTGTCATTTTAAAATTCTATATATTATTTATTTCATGTTGTGATAGTTTAAATGTTTAAATATGTTATAATTTTATTGATCGTTCTGAGCGTAAGTGGTAAAGAGTTTAGTAGTTGGTACCTGAGGTCCTAAATTTGAATCATAATTGATTCACATTTTTAGCTAAATTTATTTCTAAATGAAATAAACGAAGCAGGTAGAATATTTACTTATTTCTCAAAAAAAAAATTATGTTATGATTTTTAAAAAATTATATATATTTGCATTTTGTATTTGGAAAGCATAAAAACAATAAACAAGAGCATCTTATAGATAGCCCACATGCCCATCTGCTGCCTACCGCACATCCTCGGATATGCATAAGAATGTTGGCTCTCCAAAACTTTATAAATAAATTTTATTCATGCCTGCATGACTTATGTATACGATAACTTGCCGGCAAATTGCTCAATCCGCTCGTTTGTCAGGTTTTGGTATAGCTATAAAAAAATTATTAATTTTTCTAACATATTATTTTATTATTTTTTTTTCTTTTGCAACATCAAAAACTGAAAATTGGAGTGGATTAAACAAGCCCTTATAAAAGTCATTTGGATTTAAAAATAAGAAATTATAATTAATTTCAAGCTAAAAAATTAAATATTAAAAATTTATATTAAAATTTTAAAATAATATGTCAAAATTTTAAAGATATTTTTTTAAAAAAATAAAATTTAAAATTGAGTGGACAATTCAAAATATAAAGCTAATTTTCAATTGGATTCAAATTCAAACTTAAAATAATTTAAATTTCAGCTTGAATCCATAAAGTTTAAATAAAATTTAAAATTTAAAACTTGAACATAAAATTTAAATTGAAATTGAAATATTAATTCATAAATAAAATTCATAATGCTTGATTAATTGGATTAAAATTTTAATTACGTACAAATTAAAATCTAAAAATATTTTTTAAAATTTAAACCTACATTTTAATTAAAAATTAAAGTAAATTAATTAATTTAATTTAAAATAAAAATAAAAATATCGTGGACATATTTTTAGAACAAACTTTCAACTTCCAATCCGGCCTTTTTTGGCTGAATTGAGAAAGGAGTAATCGGAGGATTTGCATTCCACTTGGGAATCAGAATCGTCATAAGATTTTCGCGTATCAAACATCCACAAACGAAAACTATTCATTCCGATTTTGATTTCTGGTTGAAAACAGAAAAAAGTAGAATTGTGCTTTCTATCAATAATTTACTTTTGCTTTTTCGATCTTTTTATTTTGTACCCTTATGTAATATGTAATGATCAATCAATACAAAACCTTATAGTATTCTAAAAAAGAAATGGAGAGGAACTACAATTGCCCCAGATGAAATCACTTATACTACTCTGATGAGAGGTTTACAGTAACAGAGGAGATATGAAGGATGCTTGTAGGGCTTGTTTAGATCACAAAATTTAAATTTTAAGGCTAAATTACATAAAACCCTCATGTCAAAATTCGATTTTTCACTTTTCCCTCCTGTCATTTAAAAGTCTATACTTTGCCCTCTTATAAAATAAAAATGTTCACTTCGCCCCCTGCCGTTAGTAATCTGTTAGAATTCCGTTTATAAAATATTATTATATATTTTTATGCCAAAAATGCCCTCAGTTTTCTCTACTGTGAAGATAGTGAGAGGCAAAATGGTCATTTTATCATCACAGTTCACACCGTACCCTCCTGGAAATATTTTTTATTTTACAAGGGGGTAAAGTGTAGGTTTTTAAATGACAGAGGGGGAAAGTGAAAAATCGGATTTTAACATGAAAATTTTCTGTAATTTAGCCAAAATTTAACTAAAAACTATTTTTTTAAAAAAAAATCTATTCTCGCAATCTATCTATAACTCTATATGAATCCCCAATAAAAATAATGACATGGCAAGCTCTCCTATTTTTAGATTTTTTATATTTTTTAATGGTGGTTTATTCTCTGAATTTATTATTAATTAAAATATTAATATCTGAATTTATTGTTAATTCTTAAAAACCATCTTCTACGTATAACTAAAAAGAGTTATAACATTTCAAAGCAATATATATACACTACAACAAGAAATATAAATATATGCATGTAACTCTATGCATATAACATAAAAGAAATAAAACTAAATGAATCCCTAAAACTGCTCCCCTCTCACCTCCCAACCCCCGAGACCCCTCATCTTCCAAAACCCCTCCCTCCTCATCTCCCAAATACAAAATAGTGGTATGCATATTATAAAAGCCATGACCTCTTAGTTACCAAACTCCCAAATAAATAGTGGTATGCATGTAATAATTAAAAGCCAAGGCCTCTTAGTTACTAAAGCTTCATCGATAGCCTAAATGAGGATAGAAAGCTTTGCTTTAGAAAGTGAGTTTTTTTACTATTATCATATTCAATAGCATCCCGAAATTCCTGCTCTTTCCTCTTGGGGAAAAGCTCTCTTCCTTATTTTATTTATTTATATAAAAGGAAAGAGACTGTTCTTGGTCTAAGGCCCTCCTTTATTTTCTTTCGAGAAGACCATAGATGATATTGGGAGGTTTTTTTCGATACGGAATGGCAAAATGGAAGTCGTCGAATGGGACTTTCGAATTGTCTAATTGAAGCTGCTAATGCGGATTCCTCTCTTTCTATGTGGGATGAATATGTATTATTTCTCTCTCTTTTTTTTTGGTTGCATATTACTGTTCATGAATAAGTCATTTGAGTTACACAAAAATTGATGGAGTAAAATTATAAAAAAAAATAGATTAAATTAGCATTTACATCAACAAACTAACATAGTATATAGATTGTTGGCTTATAGATATATGAAAAGTGGGCTTTTACAATTTAACGGTAGTTAAAAACTAACTATTATTATTTTTAAATTTATTTGTATGACTATCATATATTTCTTCATACTTTTTCTTTTATTTCTTTACATTTCATACTAATTTTTTGATGGCATGACAATTTGATTGTCCATAGACAAATGCAATAATAATTGGCTTTTAAGAGAAATCTAATTTGAATTAAAAAAGATGATAAGATAGATAAATATCTTTATATGATTAGTTAAATATGAATTTGAGCCTCTTTAGTTTTTTTTTTATTATTTATTACCCTTCATAATATTTTAAATATTTTTTCTATTTTTTTTAACGTTTTTATTTGTTTGTTAAATCTGTAGACCGTAAATTTTTACTAAAATATTTCTACTCGCCGCATCGTGCGGGTTCCTACGCTAGTAGAATTTATGACTCGTAAGAATATTTTTATTTCATATATATGTAGGCATATGTATCTTAGAACTATATCAGCAAAATTACCAAAGTACTTTTTTTTTTATAAAAACTAATAATTTGTTGTCCTTGAGCTCTAGGACATAGTAATTTACAAGTTACTGACTTTTTTTTTTTTGAGAAAAAGGTAGCACGCTACCCGCTTCATTCATAGAGGAATTGAATTAGGCTACAGTGGTGAAGCAACTGAGGCCGAGAGAGAGAGGGAGAGAGGAAAAAAAAAAAAAAAATCTAATAGCAGGGACGAGTAGCTCGATTAGCAAGGAGGAGCGATTCCCATTGCTTCGTTAAACGAATCAAGTTACTGACATTAAGAAGGTGAAAATGTATGGAAGAGCCCTCAACTAAAAGCCATTGTGAAATAGAACCATGCACTTGACTTCTTTTCTTATTGAGTTCCCGTCAACTTCTGTTTGATTTTCTTTGATTTATTTCCATCAGATTGATTGGGCATTTTGCTAGTTATTAGCTACCTGCCATGAAATGTTAACAAAACCTTCAATTCTGTCAGTTAAAGAGCGGGTATCGCAGTTCATTTTGATAAAATCACCATCAAATTTAACCAAATCCCCAATTCATTTGAAGGAAATAACTTTAACCCTGAAAACAAAAAGGTCAAGTTAAAAGGTCTGTTTCAAATTGGCCTATTGTTGGGGCCCTACAGTACATTTATTATCTATTAAAAATCTAGTTGACTGAAAGTAGAAAGAAAAGAAAAGTTTTCCTTAATTTTTTTAGTGTAGAACTGGGAAAGAAGTTAGACGGCAGAGTTTAGTTTCTTTTGTCTAATCAAAAATATTCCTTGATATGTAGATTGCGAGAACAACCATATTTGGCACACTCCATCACATAGAATTTGTGTTTAAAGCTGGAAAAAAAAAAAGAAGAAAAACCAGCAGCACTACCAAAAATTTTGCCATATTTTTATTGTGTTATGGTCTTCTGCATGGGAATGGTCTTGCCCAGGGGAGTGTCTTACAAAATGCTAGCTTGAAATATGTCATATAGTTCAAATGGAATTGGGGGCAACCTGGCATTCTCTCTTTATCAAAGATGCACATTGATACAAATGTTATAAGTTATTGATTTATGGTATAATTAGAAATACATGCAATTGCCAATTGGACTAGTAACATTTGTAGCTATAAGTAGTTTGAGAATGTACCTGTAAATTTTGTCATTTTAAATATTAAGATAGGATGACCGGGCCACCCCTGTATAGTGAAAATTTTCACTCCTTTTTCTAAATTGTTCTTTCCATTTATTTAAGAGGTGATTATGTAGATAGGGTTGCTTATATAAGCTTTATTTTCTCAGTTGTGTTAATTTTCAATTTCATCTGCACCAATTGAATGTTAATGTAGTAATTGAAACGCAGTTACATCTACAATGCAGTAGAGCAACTGTGTGCAACCGCCCCTTTGTGAGTTATGCTGTAGGTTGACATTCACAATTATAATTATCATTAATAAGGCTAGGGCTACTGTACTCTTATGAGCATCAACTCTTTTATATTTATAAATTTTCGGCCGTTGGATGAAGAGATATGCGGTTAGAATGATAATGGTTTCCAGTAGGATGATAACGGTCCTCTAAGGTTGAGTAGGTAGTTGGTTGAATAGTATGATCTAACGGATGAAAATGATCCAAAAGATAGATCTAACGGCCAAAATTTTATGAGTACAAAAAATTTTATACTCATAATAGTATAGTAGCTAGTATAGTAGCCGGACTCTATTAATAATATCAGAAAATGAATTGACACAGTTGAGCAATAATGCTTATATATAGCTATCATATATTGAAATTCACAAAATTTCCTATATTATTCAGCAAAACAGAAAATGACATGGAAACATGATTCCTCAAAATTTGGTTGTTTACCTACAAAATTCAATTTAAGCTTCCAACTCTACACATCATTTAGATAATTTGTCGGGCAAACATAGTTGGTTGAATCAAATCAAAATTTAAATGTAATAATTTCATCTTCTTTTTGTACTTCAACATGGATCAGCATTATCTGACCCCAGAGTTGAGCTGCTGGGGCAAAAAATATCACACTCATACTTTGAGACAGAATCGAAGACACAGACATATATTTACAGGTGATTAAATTTGTGGCAAACTTGATCAAAGCCTAATCACTTATCTTCAGGATTTCTCGCAACGTCGTAGATCTGCTGGAGAGTGCACCTGCGAACAAAACAGAATCATGAATCATCATTCGATCAACGGCATGTTACAATCGTCGTACGGCGGTTGATTGCCGGAACAAAACCCCTTCAAGCAATCACTGGTAAATGAAACTAATCTTTCTTTTCAGTATAGAGGTGGTTTACAAGAGATTGAATGCACAACAAAGAATTACAAACAAGAAAATACCAGAAACTGGATTTTTTTTAGAAGCAAACATGCTAATTTTTCCAGCATCTTAGGAGGGCACATGTAGAGAGCTTTCCTTTTGTTTCATCTGCATGAGAGGATTGCAGTGAACAATTTTTGTTCATAAAGCTCCAACATATGATCACTAACATCTGTTTGTGAAGATCAAATACAAGTGCACACTTCATGCTCACCATAACATTTTTAGTAGAACAAAAAATGGCACCACCCTATAAGAAATCGCAAAGGAGAGATCAACTAGAAAATGCAACAGATTTTGAAACGCGACGCGAGGGGGGAAAAAAAAGAAACAAAGTGGTAGAAGAACAGAAGACAAGCAGGTCACAAACCAAGTGTTATCTCGCAAAACTCAGTTCCCCTTGCAAAATATTTCTTTCCACTGCTTAAAGTGTGAAAAATCAAGCAAAATTGCCGAAAAATCAGCCGGCAATTGTAATTTATCTGAAAGAATGTATGAATGATTGAGAGTCACTGCAACTGCATGGAACAACTATGCTAGCATGGTTCTCATTGTTTATTGAAGTCATTTTTTTGAATAAACAGGATGCATATCTTACCCCAGTTTCTATTTATGAGGATGGTAAATTGAACAGACACTTCTTTATCTTTTTTTTTTAATTTTCTTTTGAGATGCAATATATTCTTACTTCTGAAGAAGAAGTACCTTGCCATCTTAATGCGAATCGAGAAAACACTCGACGGCCTCCGCATCCATCTATCAAGAAGTTACCCATGACCTGAAAACCAAGGAAACAAGTTTCAAGTTACAGCCCAACTGTAACCAAATCCAATAAAAGGATACAACAAAAAAGAAAAGGAAATTGTTATTTCATAGACCTCTCCTTAGAAGGGACTAGTAGTTTCTCGCAGAGCAATTCTGAAGAGTCCTATCCCTGCGCAGCTGAATTGAATGTCTAAGGGTTTAGGGTTTAGGGTTCAGGGTTACACATCCGCATTCTCGATCAACTCCTTGCCATCACTAAGCCCCTCGATGAGCGATAAATAGGTACTATCGTCAGGTGCAATGCCATTGCCTACCATCTCTTTAAGTAGCTCCTCGGCATTACCTCCTTCCCCATTTTTACACAGCCCTTGTATAAGCGCGTTGTATGTAAGAATTGTGGGATCGAAACCTCTGCTCAGCATCTCATCCCTAACCCTAAAAGCATCCTTCATATCACCTCTTCTGCTGTAACCACTAATTAGTGTGTTATAGCTGATAAGATCAGGCTTGATCCCTCGTCTACCCATCTCTTCGATGAGCTCGCGGGCCTCCTCAACTTGTCCCAACAAGCAAAACCCTCTCATCAAAGTATTATATGTCACTTCGTCCGGGGCAACCTTCGTTCTCTCCATCTCTTTCACCAGCTCGAACGCTCGGACCATGTTGCCGCTGCTGCAGTGGCCGTCGATCAAGGCATTGTACATGACGAGATCCGGGGAGAGACCCTTTTCCTTCACCTCTTCAAACATCCTATCCGCCTCGCTCGCTCGACTCCTCTTGCAAAGAACGTAAATCAGAGAGGTGTAAGTCACCATCGTAGGGCGAATACCATTGTTTGACATTTCGTCGAACAAACCAAACGCCTTCGCAACATTCCCCTCCTTGCAATACCCATTGATCAAAATGTTGTACGTGAACGCGTCGGGCGCCAATCCCTTCCCCTCCATCTCCTTAATCAAAGCATTAGCTTCGAAATTCCTACCCTCCATAAACAATGCGTGGACGAGCAAGTTGTACGTGGACACGGTCGGCTCGATCCCCCGCCCGATCATCTCATCGCGATACCTAAACGCAACATCCAACTCCCCTTTATTACAGCACCCGTCGATTAACGCGTTGTACATGACGGCACTCGGCCGCAAACCTCTCTCGAGCATTTCGTCGAACACCTTCGAAGCGTCACCGATCCTCCCCTGCTTGCACATCCCCGAAATAAGCGTCGCGTACGTGTACGAATCAGGCTCGATTCCCTTCTCCCTCATCAAATCGAGCATATCAATACCCATTTGGACCTTCCCCTTCGAGCAATACCCTCCGATTACGGTGTTGTAGGTAACGACATTGGGGCGAACGCCGGAGCTCTCCATGACGCGTAGGAAAGCTTTGGCCTTTTTGAGCTTACCTTCCTTGCACAGCACGTTGATCATTACGTTGAAGGTGACCACGGTGGAGGGGATCCGCATCCGGAACATCTCGGCGTAGAGGACCCAGGCCTGATCCGTGCGGTGCGCCCGCGAGAAGGCGCTGAGCAGGGCGTTGCAAGACTCGATCTTGGGGACCAAGTCGGCGCCCTTCATGAGGTAGAACACTTGGAGGGCCTTCTCGGGGAGGGCGAGGTCGGCGTAGGCTCGGAGGAGGAGGTCGGAGGGGAGCGGCGAGGAGGGGTCGGAGGGGCGGCGCTCCTCGTCGTCGTCGGGGGCGGCGGCGGCGAGGGCGTCGAAGAGGCGGCGGGGGGAGAGGTGGGAGAAGCGGGGCGAGGCGAGGGCGCGTTTGAGGAGGCGGAGGGCGGGGAGAGGGGGGCGGTGGGGGTAGAGGAGGACGGAGGCGGCGAGGCAGAGGGCGCGGAGGTCGAGGCGGGNTTAAAAAAAATTATTAAATCTCCCTCTCTCTCACACACACACAGCGAGAGAGAGAGAGAGAGAGGGGGATGGAGAGGGTTTCTTCCTTCCTTGCCTCCATCATCGGCGGCGGCGGCGGCGGCGGCGGAGGAGGAGAGGCGGCGCCGAGGCAAGAAGCGCGAGAGAGGAGGCATCATCGAGAGGGGTCGTGGGCGGGGTGGGGCGTCCCCTGCGCTTCGCTTTGCTTCGCTTGCGAGGATGTTAGTGTGTATAGTTGTGGAAATTGCACACGTGGTCCTCAAACTTTAAACTAACTCTCATTTTTGGTCCTCAAAATTTTGAATTCCACGTTAAAGATCCTGAAGCATGAATGAAGGTTTTATTTTTAGTCAATGAACTTTCGCGGATGTTACATTTGGTTCTAGCCTCAGAGCGAAAATTGTTTCATGTGCCTGGTTCATTTGTATGAGTCTTATACACCATGAATTCAACATTTCTACGTTAAAAAT